>NW_007732485.1:17586-19020 GCF_000696425.1 Galeopterus variegatus | reverse complement strand
TTTTTTTTTTTTTTTCCGTGTCCGGCAACGGATTGCAACCCTCAGTGTTGCCCCTGTACCGGACCGGGACCGGCAACGGGATCGCAACCCTTGGTGTTGCTCCCGCACCTCGCTCAGCCAGTGAGCGGGAACCGGTCTGTATGTGGGATCCGAACCCTCGGGCGGGAGCGCCGCCGTGCTTCCCAAGCGGCGCACTATCCAGTGCGCCACCGGGCCGGCCCCTTACATGGCTTTTCAAAGCCAATAAAGCCTAAGCTAAAAATAGCATCCCTGTCTCCTTGTTCCAATGTTGCTTTTCATTTTGCATCTTGCTCTTGCCTCTGTGGATGTCACCTCTTGCAGGGTGACAGAGACACAAAGGATTACTCAGAGCCCATGTATCCAGAGCAATGAGAGGCCCAAAGTGACCACACCCAGGGAAAACTCCTTCAAGAGAGGAAAGCTCCAGGCACAGCACAAAGTCAGGTTTTTTCTCAGTTTTTATTGTGCAGGCAAGAAAGTTACAGAAGAAACACAGGTGATTAATCAATCATAGTGAAAACATAAACAAATGGGCTACATGACAATCTTCATTAAAGCAGGTGTCATAAAACTAAGCTATGTGACATACAAAAACAAACAATAAGATAATCACCATAGCAGCACTTAGCTCTCCAAGAAATTTAAACAGCTAAGGGTAAGATGTGGAACATCCCCCAACCACTAACTAGCAGAATATCCTTGAAGATTTTAGCTCACACACTTTCCCATCATTTAGGTTTAGCTGCACCAAGGGCAACTGCCCCCAGAGCAATCACTTTTGTTGTGCTTCAATTCTCTTATCTACATCAAAGACTTTAGTCCTGTGAAAGTTTTCTGGTTTTTCCTAATCTTATCATTTCTATGTGTATTTCTAAAGAGTTGGGCTATGGCTTAAACTACAGGACTTTGGTCCTGCTAAACTAAGGACTTTGGTCTTACTATGCTATAGGCTATGGCCCTGTGAAATACGTGTGTTTTATTTATTTTTATTTTTTTATTTTTCTTATTTTTTGTCTTTTATCTTTTTCCGTGTCCGGCAATGGGATTGCAACCCTCGGTGCTGCTCCCGCGCCTCGCTCAGCCAGTGAGCAGGAACCGGTCTGTATGTGGGATCCGAACCCTCGGGCGGGAGCGCCGCCGCGCTTCCCAAGCGGCGCACTTATCCAGTGCGCCACTGGGCCGGCCCTACGTGTGTTTTATTAATGTCAATATCCTCCACAGTGGAAAGCTATCATTAGAGGTTTTACAGATTGCCAAACTGCAGTGAAGAACTAGACCACAAACTGCCCTTCTTGATCCACAGGTGCAACACTTCACTTGGACGTCTGGGACGGATGGAAGGAATTCCTGACGGGCTGTCTCCTTGGACAAAAACTTAAAGTCCAACACTAGTTATCAAAAGAAGGACCAGTG
>NW_007732485.1:4752-17280 GCF_000696425.1 Galeopterus variegatus | reverse complement strand
ACTTTTAAAGGCTGTCAGAATAAGTACCTTGCCACTCTGACATTCAGTTATTCTAAAAAAAACTCTTGTGGGCCGAGCCCGTGGCGCTCTCGGGAGGGTGTGGTGTTGGGAGCGCAGGAGTGCCCCCGCCGCAGGTTCAGATCCTATATAGGGATGACCGGTGCGGTCACAGTGCTCACAGCGCTCACTGGCTGAGCGCAGTGCAGCCGGTCTCAAAAAAGGACAAAAAAAAAAAAAAAAAAAAAAAAAAAAAACACTTGCTAGTTGATTGGCTGAAAACATTGGCCACCTCTTCCTAAGCTCACAAGTAATTTTTCAAACTGCATTTAATACAAGCATTCACATTTTTGCCATACATGATGCATGGCATGTGTAGCTGGGGCAGTGGAGTAGGACAGGCTCAGAGAAGCAGGTGGGCATCGTAAGGTATTGCTGCAGCCAGCAGCTTCCCAGATGCATAACCTGCATTAACCTATAGGTTTTAATTCAGTGATATTTTGGAACAGTGCCTACTCATGGGTGATTTAGTCATATTTTACAGAAGCCTATATACCTACTAGGAGCTCTAAGGACTCTATGAAGTAACAGATTGGAATAGCAGCTTTTACAATTTTATAAAATACTCAAATATTGTACATTAATTTCTATTTAGGGATAGTGATAATTCTCTTCTTTCATGTTCTGAATCCAAAGAAATATCTATGTTGCATTGTTACTTTTAATAATGCATATTTATTGAATACTTTCTTTGTGGCAGACACTGTGTTATATTTATAAGTTCATTTTATACTTATAACAATTTTATAAGGTGGATACATATTTATCTTGTTTTGCAGATGAGGAAACTGAGATTGAGAAACCTGCACAATGTCACATAACTAATAAGGGCAGAACTGGGTACTGGGTCCTGACAATTTAATTTGAGTGCTCATGTGTTTAGCCATCTATACTCTTAATCTTTAAATAAAATCTAAGCTCTCAGAGTGAGCTCCCAAATAATCAGACTGAAAAGCTCCTTTTATTCCTCCACCCAATCAACGAATAGTTACTGAGCATTTACTGTGTACTGTTCAAGATCCCAGGAATAGAGCAGTAAACAAGATATGGCCCCTTCCTTTGGCAAGCTTACATACAGTCCAGTAGAAGAAATAGAAAACAAATAGCCAGTTCCTGGAGTAGCAGAATTGCAAAATGTTTAGAAGTGCAAATGCCAGTGCCCATCTTCCGGGTTCAAAGTCCTGCACCCTCAGTGTTTAGCTATGTAAACTCGGGCAAGTTATATAACCATCCTGTACCTCAGTTTCTTCTACAAAATGGGAATAATAATTGTATCTATCTCATAGAACTCTTTTAGAGATTGAATGACTTAATAATCAAAGAGAACTTAGAAGGGTGCTTGGCTTATGATAAGCAGTATATAAGTGATAGGTGTTGTTACCGTTCAGTGTGGAAAGTGCTATGACAAGGGCGCAGTGCAGGATGATACAGGAATGTATGGCATGGACATGAACTAGACTTTGGGAATCAGGTAGAGCATCCTGAGAAAGAGAAATCCAAGTTGAGATCTGAAGGACAGGTATTCAGGTAGGCAGTAGGGAGAAGAAAAAAGGATGTTCCAAAATAGATGGAATCACATGTACAAAGGCACAGAGGCAAGAGAATAGATTCAGGGAACTGAAAGATGTGCCATGTGGTAGATTATAAAGTGAAAGGGAGTTAGTGGCCAGAGGCTGGAAGTATAAGAAGAGACCAGTTCCTACTTAAGTAGGAACATAAAGGAATTTGGACTTTATCTTTCAAGTGCTGGGGAGACACTGAAGGAAGGGAAGGGCCAAAGTGAGATCTGCGTTATAGAACATGGCTCTGATGGCGGTGTGAGGAACAGAGGCTACAGGGACACAGGGAGACAGCCAAGAGATGATGGTGGCCCCAACTAGGCTTATGCAGTAGATGTGGGGCTAAGAGGGCAGTCTGTGAAAAGATACACTTAGGAGGCAGAATCAACCGGTTGAGGTAACATATTAGATACGGGAAGAGGTAGAGGGAGGAGAAGACCAGGATGAAGTCCAGTCTCTCAGAATGAATAATGGGGTAGATGGAGGGTCTGTTCATCCAGGAAGGGAACTGAAGAGGAGCAGATTTGGGGGAGAAGATGAGGAATTCTGTCATGCACATGTCAAGCATAAAGTTCTTATTGGGGCCGTAAATCACACCATAGAGGTTGGAAGGAAAGATATGGGCCAAGAACTCGGTATCATCAGGGGAAGGCTAGTTGCCCAGCTGCCCAGAGAGCTCAGGGGGCATCTTCACTGTCCATCCTGGAGGGGGCTCTTCATCCCAGATTCAAATTCAGAAATGCTGACTTGGGCCGGCCCGTGGCTCACTTGGTAGAGTGCAGTGCTGATAACACCAAGGCCCCGGGTTCGGATCCCACATAGGGATGGCCGGTTTGCTCACTGGCTGAGCGTGGTGCTGACAACACCAAGTCAAGGGTTAAGATCCCCTTACCGGTCATCTTTAAAAAAAAAAAAAAGAAATGCTGACTTGCCTTAATGAATTTCAAAAGAAATTGATGCATGAGCCAAATACCAGCATATTAATATATAACTCAAATTAGTTATAATCTAACTGCCAGAGTGTTGCTTTGCCTCCCACGGATTTGTCACCTCTTTTCCCCTGGGAGACAGAGCCGCCAAAGATTGCTCAAAGCCCATCTCTTCTAAGCAGTGAGAAGCTCCACAAACAGGTTAATCTCCAAGAACCCTCAAGATAGAGGCATTCCTTCCATTTGGGAAATTAACCATGAATTGGGGTTCTCTTCCTGAATTTATTTTCCAGACCAGGAAGTTACAGGAAGAGAACATAGGTGGGGTTTATGCTAAATACAGTTTAACAAGTTTAACAATAGAAGCTGGTAACATGCAATTAAGTTGATCCACTAACAAAAGCTTGATTTTAGCAAACATTCTCTTCTTACAGCAATTTCCCAGTATCTTTACATATCAATCAGTAACCTGTCTGTCTTTGAGCCAGCAACCTTGCTGTGTTACAACTCTTTATCTTACATCAGAGACTATATAGCCTGAGGAAAATTTCTGGTCCTTTGCAAGGTCAATACTTGAAACTGCAAGGCCCTGTGAAGTACATTTGCTTTATGCATACTCCACACCAGAGAGTCAGAGTTCCACATGCTCTGGACAGAGCATCTTCCCCATACAGAAAAATACATGGGAAGCTACATACACATCGAAAGATGGGGTGGTGAGCATGTAATCAGAGACAGGAGAGTGGGGTATATGCAGTAGGGTTTGTGTGATGTCAGGCTAGCTTGCCTCCGTCTTACAGTGGAGAAAGACAGCCCTGCCCAAATGTGTCCTGGACAATGCCTGGCGGGACCATGTTGAGGTTTGCCTCCCTCTCACTTGTCTGAACAGCCATCACCAGTCACCCAACTTATGCCTTACAGAGTGCTGGAAAGACAGTCAGAAGGCCAGTGTGACTCCAATACAGTGAAAGAGGAAGAGAGTGGTAGGAAGTGGGGTAGGAAAGGGGGCAGGGCTAGGTGAAGGAGGGGCCTCGGAGGCCAAGGTGAGGAGGATGAATTTCAGTTGCACTGGAAAGCTATTGGAGGGTTTGAAATGGAGGATAAGCATCCTCCAATATATGGAATAAAAAGATGACTGAGTGCTGTGTGACAAAGGCTTGCATGGGAATAAGAGGGTGGGAGACTAGTTAGGAGGCTAGCACCAGGGGGGGCAGTGGGGGTAGGTAGTGGTTTAGATTAGGGTAGTAGAGATATTGAGAAGCCAGAAAAAAAGGATTGTTCAAATGAGAAAACAGGGGCTGGCTGGTTAGCTCAGTTGGTTATAGCATGGTGTTATAACACCAAGGTCAAAGGTTCAGATCTCTGTATCTGCCAGCTGCCAAAAAGAAAAAAAAAAAAGAGAGAGAAAGAAAGAAAGGACAAAACAAACATAAAACTTCCAAATTTCTGAAATGTGCTGAATTGCTTCCAGTATTTCTTATTTAATATAATAGCTTGATATTTCTCCTAAGCATTTGATTTTCATAAGAAAGACAACCACTTCAAGGAAAGTAGTTTGAATTATTTACATATGTATAGTAGGATAATGTGTATAAGCAAGATTTGTGCAATTTAAATTGTATATTACTATATGCTTTTTCTAAAAACATGTTTAGGTAAAAGTTAGGAGGAAATAGGGGCCGGCCCGGTGGCACACTGCTACAGTGCGCCGCTTGGGAAGCGCGGCGGCGCTCCCGCTGAGGGTTCGGATCCCACATACAGACTGGTTCCTGCTCACTGGCTGAGCGAGGCGTGGGAGCAACGCCGAGGGTTGTGATCCCGTTGCTGGTCCCGGTCCGGTAAGGGCGCGACACTGAGGGTTGCGGTCTGTTGCCGGACATGAAAAAAAAGACAAAAAAAAAAGTTAGGAGGAAATAAACACTGTAACTAGAATGTTTCATGGTATTTAGTGTAACTACTTTTGTCTGTTTGCTGACTTACTAAACATACCCCCCACACCTTGCTCTACTCATTCAGGTATCAGAAAAAGGTAGCCTTGTACATTGTCGCCTTTTACGGGTACATCGAACTCACTGAATGGGCCCTGAAGCAGGGTGTGCAGCCCCACGAGGCAGTTGTTGTTCACCCCTGTAGAGCATGGTGCTATGAAGCCCTTCATGCAGATGTCTCTAAATGCCCCATTCATGCAGCTGCAGAAGCAGGCCAACTGTTGATTCTGAAGGCCTTTGTCAACTGCAGCATGCTGTGCCTGGAATGCAAAAATGCCACGGGACAAACTCCCCTGACCATCGTGTTCAAACACAAGCATAAAGACTGTGTATTATATTTGCTCAGGAAAATGTGGTCCACGGTATCTTTTCTGAAGATTTCAGTGTCGATGAGGATTTATATTAAAATATAGAGTCCTCAGAGCTCAGAGACATAGCCTTCATAAAAGCTAGCTTGGCAGAGCAAGAGTCTCTGGGGCAAAAGTTAGAGACACTGTGATGGTAGATGGTTTCACCAAACCAAAAATGACCTCCAAGACCTGGCATAAGGCTGGTAACAAGGACTCACAAAGTACCTTGAGCAAGCCACTGCTGCTCAGTGAACAAAGTGCCAGCAAGAAACCTGTCAACCATTAGTCAGTTTCGCAGCTGGACACAGGAGAACAAACCCTCAAATTGCCTCCACTGGTAGATGCAAATACATTCTCTGAGTTACAAAGACAACAACAACAAAATCAGAAAAAAAAAATACTACCACAGCTAGGAAAAAAGAAAAGTTCATAAAAAATACTTATCTCCCCCAAGTCCCGCTCCCTCCAGTTTCAAGAGTGGGATACGCACATCCATCCTTTCACTATGCAACACCCAGTGCTGACTTTTTACTAACATCCTCCCTGGCATCTTTCTCAGAGCACAGTGGGAGGACTCCAAGGGAGAATGCAATCAACTGCTTAGCTGTGGCAAGGTAACGTTTTCTCTTTAAACTTACAAGGGCAAACCTTTAATAGGTCAGGAAAGGTCCAAGAAGCCCCAGTATGCCACATAAAGTAATACAAGTTGTTCCAGTGCATCAGTACCAAGCTTCAATGATCTCAGCTTAGCCTTGTGTCTGAACAAAATGAATTGATATTATGGCCAATCCAATCTGTGTAGTACTTTACTCCTCAAGCTTCAGGAGAAAAATAGACACAGTGAAAAGAGTTGTATCAGTTAGCACTTTTTTTTTTAAGCTAGTAAGAAATTGTTGACTATAATCAGAGGGAGAAGAGGGAAACTTGATATGGGAGGGAGACATCAAAAGCATTGTGGAAGACCAGATGGTAATAAAAATGGAAGAAAAGAAAGGAACAGTTCAATGACAAACTGAAGCATAAAGACTTGAGTTGACCTACAGGGCGAGATATACTTGTTCAGGTGGGGGAAGATCTATATTGGCTAGGGTGCTAGAATTGACGTTAATGTTTAAGGTGAGTTAAAAAGATAACCTATTGGGTCGAACCCGTGGCTCACTCGGGAGAGTGCGGCGCTGGGAGCGCAGCAGCCGCGGGTTCAGATCCTATATAGGGATGGCCGCAGGTTCGGATCCTATATAGTGATGGCCGGTGTGGTGCGCTCACTGGCTGAGCACGGTGCGGGCGACACCAAACCAAGGGTTCCGGTCACAAAAACGGAAAAAAAAAAAAAGATAATCTATTATCACATTTAAAGAGATAAGAAAGTGTATCACAAGTGGACCGGTGTGGTGCACTCACTGGCTGAGCGCGGTGCGGGCGACACCAAGCCAAGGGTTCCGGTCACAAAAACGGAAAAAAAAAAAAGATAATCTATTATCACATTTAAAGAGATAAGAAAGTGTATCACAAGTGGACTTTTCAGGTACATTCATTTCATAAAGTAAATTTTGGTCATCAGTTTTCACTGAAAACACAACTCTCTGATAAGATCTCAGGTCCCATCCATTAATTATGGGATATTATTGGATGCTGAAATTACAGTACAACTATAAATTTATGAGTGGCTTTTTCCCTTACTCAATATAATGAGAAGAAAAGAATAAAAGAAAGCTAGATTGTTTTACTTGCCTTTCTGTATTGGTCTTTAGTTCAGCTTTACTTCAGCTAGGTTGTTGCCACCTAGTGGTGAGAGTAATTTGGGGTGTAAAACGCAAAATTCAAGATCCAACCTAATGAGGTTGACAGTAGATGAAGACATTGCTTAACAGCTTCAATCTTTGGAATTTGTGAGATATCTCCCACTGGAATATATGAAAAGAGATCATCCAAAATTCTGGGAAAATACTGGTAAAATGAATCGAAAAAATTATATAGCCCATCTTAAAATCAGACAGTAAACACAAGAAATGAAATACTGATTTCTTATATCAACAGATGCACATTAAAAATGAGGTTATTTTTTCAAACATTCAGTAAATGCTTATTATGGCCCAGTACAGAGCTAGGAAGAATGGAAACATGCAAAAGTTTCTGTGTTTAAGGTGGGCATGTGTGTGGTTTTAGATAAGAAGAGCTGCTAGAGTCTACTGTGTGGAGTGCTTCCTTAAGGAGGATTGATTTATGAAATACACAGTAAAACGTACAAAGATCACCACTGTCACATGTATGGCTTGTTGAATTTTTACATTTGCACACATTCATGTAACCACCACCCAGATCAGATACAAATTATTTCCAGCACCCACAAAATTTCCCTCATGCACATTGCCAGTCAATAATCCCTCCCAGATATAACTATTATTCTGATCTCTGTTACCAAAGAATAGTTTAGCCTGTTCTTGAACTTTCTATCATATGGTGTACACCTTTTGTGTCTGGCCTTTTTGTTCAACATAATGCCTGTGAGATTCATCTGTGGTTTTGCATGTATTGATTGTTCTTATCCTACACAGAATTCCATTTCTATGTAGTATTCCATATCCTAATTTATTTATCCATTTTCCTATTGATGGACATTTAGGTTGTTTCTAATTTGGGGGCTATTTTGAATTAAAATGTATGATTATACTTGTATATGAGGTTTGGTGGACATTTACATTCCTTTCTCTTGACCCTATGCCTAGAAATGGAATTGCTGGTCACAGGGTAAATTTATGTTTAGCTTTAGTAAATGCTTCCAAAGTGTTTTCCAAAGAGGTTATACCAGAGCGCTGTTTTTATAACTATTTCATAAGTATCGGAGTTATCAAGGGGAGGCTATTTCAAGGTCAAGAAGAAAATTGCTGGGGAAAACATTTCATTAAAGAAAGGGGTTAGTGCAGAAGGGAGACTTATAGGAGGAGTGGTGGTCAGTCTGACTGTGCACTTACTTACTCTGGAAGTTACTCCTAGCAAATCCTCTTCTATTTCTCTTTTCCCAGTATTTTTCTCTTCCTTCTGTTCACATCTTCCACTTCATCCCCATCTGTTTACACCCCTTTTTCTCTGCATCTTTCCCAGGATCTGTTCTACTTTCTTTTGTTGATGGGCTGTGGAGAGGAAGGGGAGACCTATGTTCTCATATCCCTGCACATCCTTCTTGATCTGGCTCATGCCCCTCATAGAAGTTACAAAAGCACCCATGTCTACCTGAGGCAGCTAGTCAAGCTGGATGGTCAGGTAGTCTGAGCACTCATCTATAAACAAACAGTCCAGCTCTTGTGCCAAAAAGACACAAACATGAGGAGTGGATGTACGCTATCTTGATGGCTGTGTGCACCAACACCAAGCTACTATCATATCCAGGAGCTAGGGAAGAACCTAATGTAATTCTTCATGATGCTAACCTGAGGAATTGATTCAGGGTGGGTAAAGTAGCCATTGGATGTTCCTGATTGCATAGAAAGGGGAATCTCCCAAACCAGGACCCCAGACACCTCATCTGGCATCATGTGAAAGTGCTTGCTGAACCATATGTCATTCAGGAACTCTACCTTTAGATTCACGAAAATACACCTTTTACACTTAACTCAGACCAAGTACTAATGTGGGTCTGGGTTGGTGAGTGCATGCGGCTGGTGTATAGATGACAGTGACTGAAGCCAGAAGGTCACAAAGAGTCTCATTCCTCAGCCTAGGAGATAGCATAGGCTTTACACAGCTTGAAGGTATCTCTAAGGTTAGGTATTTAAGGATATGTCTAGAAAACAGCCTTCCTTACTGTTTATCATCTAGTTCCAGTGAGGTTTATATGACCTGGAAGTCTGTTTTCATGAAGATTCAAATGTGAGGAATCAGTCCAGCAGGTTGAGAATTTGAGCAAGCTGAGAATAGATGGTAATCCCAAATGCTGACTCTGATGGGCTTTTGTCCTCTGGATAAAAGTAAAGCTCTTTTAGGATAGTGCCTGGCATATAATAAGTGCCCAATAAACAGTTTTTGAATGAATGCAGAAAAGCCAAGGTTCAAATGCCAGGGAGAGAATCAGGATGAGCTCTGGATCTAGGAGGAGCTAGGATATGCATCGGAATAGGAGATAAGAAGACTTCAAATTAAGTCAGTTGGGATATGAGGAAAGGCGAAAGGTGCCTGAGTGATTTCTGGCTTAAGACTTGATTTTATGGCCCTCTAACCTAGTTTAGAGGGCCTAGGGAGAGAAAGCCACTGAAGCAAAGCAAGAAATTAATCCAGAACAAAAAAGTTGAATCAGGCAGACATGGGCCTGCCTGTTTCAAATATTTGAAACATTATGGTACATTTATGCAAGGCTCTCCTAACAGATTGAGTGAAAGCCCTTTAAAAATCTGCAGGACTTTGCCAGACAAAAGGGGTGTTGATGAGAGAAAGGATCAGGTAGAGATAGTAACATGGTCAAAGGCACTGCTGTGTAAAAGGACAAGCAAGAAATTTAGTTTTTAGGAAAGTAAATGGATTTGCAAAAAGCATTTTAGAGGATAGGAAACAGTTGGCTGGAAATGAGACTGGCAGGGTAGACTGCACCTACGTTAAGAAGCATCTTGTGTGCCCAAGTGGAGAGTTTGCTTCTCATTCCCCTTTCCATGTGGAAGAATGTGGGTGGGAAGCTCACAGAAGATCTTTCTTATAAGTCACATAAACAAATTTATGTGACTTGTTTGTTTTTTAAGACAAATCTGGTGGAGATGTATGGAAGATTCACTGAAGGAGGTAGAGAAAGACTGCGATAGATTTAGGGGGCTGCAGTAAGAAGAGGGACAATAAAGACCTAGGCTAGAACAGCAGTAGTTAGGGAAGAGGGGAAAGGCCAAATGTCAGAGATATCTCTGCGGAATAATCTATAAAATTTGGTCACCAATTGGGTGTGGAAGTGGAGAAAGAAGGAATTGAGTTTTGTTTCTAGGTTTGGAGATGGTGAAGATAGCAAAGTCAATATGTTAGCACGAGGATACCGAAGGGGGACACATTAAGGAAAAAGATAAAAGACAAGTTAAATTGGAAGTGTTTGTGGGATAAATATTTTTATTTGGTAATTGGAGATATGCAACTTTTAAGAAAAGTCAGGATTTAGGAGTCATGTTATGGGAATTAAAGCTTTGAGTAAGTGAGACCTCCTAGGATAAGGAGGCAAGAAGAGAAGAGGACCAAGGCTAGAAGCTAGAAGGACCCCAGCATTCAAGGAGATGCAAAGTTCCTCGGTAATAAATCACATTTGTATTCTACGAAGTAGGAGTAATCATATGAAAATGTATGTCTTTATTAGTATATAGCCAGAGAATAATTGTCATGAAACATTAAGTTCCATTGTATTTCAGTTAAACACTATCAAAATATCTAACATCTTTTCAATGAAAAATCCTTATATATGTTTGTGGGGGCAGGAAGGGGAGAAGGGAGAACAAGTCAGGGAATGTGTAATGTATAGGGAGGTATAGGGAGTATGTAATGCCTATGGAGGACAGATAGAAAAAGTTTCAGTCTAGAGAATTCTACATGACATTGAGTGGCTTTCCGTTTCTAGTTGTGGGTTCTAAACTTCTAGGACTGCCTTGGGAAAATATCATTCCCACCGCACCACAAGGAACTGGTTTTAGAAAGATTCCTGTTTTTATTTCACATCTTATCTATGTGACAAGATAAACTGGTCGCAGCTACAAATCAGCCTGAAGACTTCCATCCTTTCAGTAATATATGGGGACAAGATTGGGCCTCATAAATTATGTCTTGTTTTCTTACAGTGCCTTTAAAGAGAAACGATAGCTTCAGCAGTTAGAAATAGCAAGAGTCCTGGCCAAAAAGAGCATTTCTAACCGGACTACCCAAGGAAGGCTGACAGCATGTGAAAACCCTCAGAAATCGTGCACTGAAAAGTCGTAACAACCCAGTTTGGACAAAGACCTGTTCAAATAGAATTTCCAGTTCTAATGTTAACATCTCTAATAACAGTTCTAATGTCATCGTCTCTAATAACAGTTCTATTGTCATTATCTCTAATAACAGTTCTAATGTCATCGTCTCTAATAACAGTTCTATTGTCATTATCTCTAATAACAGTTCTAACGCTAACAATTCTAATGCTGCATGACCTTCGACAGCACATTTACTGTTTAACACCATGTTTTCTCGGACTCCATCACCTTAAGTGAAAATTTAGGGCCTTTTTTTTTTTTTTGCCTAAAGAGTCTGAGGAAGAATTCATAAGAACTGAGAAGAGTAGCTGTCTGTCGGGTAGAGGAACTGAGACAATGGGAAACAAGAAAAGGAGTGAGAATTTTTACTGTTTCTTTCATTTTTATTTTTCTGAGTATGTTTTAATGTTGTTTTTTTAAAGCCATATGAATGTAGAACATAATAAAAATAATTAATTTTTAAAATTTTATGTAAAGAAAGTCCCCAGAAGAGTTACAAATATCATCCAGGTCTAGTGCTAGTCTCAGACCTCCTTTGAACTTCTGCTGAAACATTGCTTTCCATTAATTTTTTTTTAAATTGAGGTAAAGTTCACATACAGTGAATTGCATGGATCTTCAATATAAGATTCAGTGGGTTTAGCAAATATATATGACTGTGTAACCAATATCACAATAAAGAGGTGGAACACTTTTCTTACCCTGGAAAGTTCCACCAAGCTCCTGTTTCAGTAAATTCCAAGTCCCTGTAGGTAGTTGCTATTCTGATTTCTATCTCCATAGATAATATTTCCAAAGTATTGGAATCATTCAGTCACTCACTTTTGTGTCTGGGTTATTTTGCTCAACTTAATGTCTTGAGATTAATTTACACTGTTGCATGTATGAGTAGTACATTCTTTTTCACTACTGAGTAATATTCCTTTGCATGGATGCACCATAGTTCATCTGTTCAACTGTATGGACATTTGGGTTGCCTCCAGTTTCGAGGTATTATGAATAAAGTTCTTATGAACATTATTGTAAAAGTCTTTTTCAGGATACATGTTTTCATTTCGTTTGGTTAAATACATAGCAGTGGAATTGTAAAATAATAAGGTGAACTTACATTTAACATTATAAAAAACTGCCTAAAGTTCTCCAAAGTGGTTTTATGATTTTATACTTCCGCTAGCAATGTACAAGAGTTCTAGTAGCTTCACATACTCACCAACATTTGGTGTCATCAGTGTATTTTATTTTTAGTCATACTAGTGGGTTTGAAAGGGTTTATCAATGCTGGAGACCAGCTCCGCAGGATTCGTTGGACCTGAATGGGTGGTGTGGCATCGGCGAGGAAAGAAAGAGATGGACCACAGATGTCTAGTGCAAGTGTGGACAACAACCACAAAAATCTTGCTTTATTTATATGTTTTTACCTAATCTTTTACACATTGATTTATCTTTTAATCAAAACAGTTTTTATTTTGTTTCTATTGAAAAAGCAAGGTCAAACGTTCCAAGGCACTCATGTTGTGACAAGAACACCTACTCATGCATCAATAGTTCCCCCCAAAGCCTGTGGCTTGTGGCCAGGAAACTATAAAATAGCAGCATGCTTGGCATTAGAGAGCATCAAACTTTTGGTCTGAATCACAATTCTTGACCTTTTAAACTTACACATAAACTTATATTTTAAT
>NW_007732485.1:1903-3512 GCF_000696425.1 Galeopterus variegatus | reverse complement strand
TGAACAAACAAGAACTTCCATGGAGCCGTGCCACACACATGGGACCCCCTTGTAGCCTGCAAAACAAGGGGTATCACTCCTCAGCCTCCCATGCCTTTCCCTATAGCAGGACGGCTCATGGCATATCACTGTGGTTTAATTTGGATTTCCATGATGACTATGATGTTTAACACTTTTTCATATGCTTGTTGGCTATTTGTATATCTTATTTTTAAAGTATCAATTTAAGTCTTTCCCCACTTAATAAACTGGGTTGTGGGCTGGTCAATTAAGCCCAGTTGGTTAGAGCACAGTGTTATAACATCAAGGTCAAGGGTTTGGATCCCTGTACAAAAAAAAAAGTTTATCTTTTAATTCTACGCTTATTGAAGATTTTCATGTACTTATGATACAAGTTCTTCATCAGATATATGCATTGTGCATATTTTCCCCAGTCTGTGGCTTGCCTTTTCATTTTGTTAATAGTCTTTAGATAAACAAAATTCTTTGTTTGATGAAATACAAGTTATCAAATTTTTTTAATTTTATGCCTCATGCTTTTTGTTTTCTGTCTAAGAACTCTGCCTACCCCAAAGTAGTTAAGATATTCTCTTACATTTTCTTCTAGGAGCTTTATAGTTTTAGCTTTTACATTAGGTTTATAATCTATCTTAAATTACATATGTGTGTGTGTGTGATGTGTGGTAAGGGTCAGGATTCATTTTTTTTCCTCATAAGTTTATCTAATTTTTCTAGTACTAATTGTTGAAAATACTTTCTTCTCCCTCATTGAATTACCTTGGCACATTGTCCAAAATCAATTGACTCGTATATGTATGGATCTATTTCTGGACTCTCTATTATGTTCCATGGATCTATTTGCTTGTTCTCATACCACACTGCCTTAATTACTGTAGCTTAATTAGTCTTGAAATCAAGTAATATGGATCCTCCAATTTTGTTCTTCTTTTTCAAGTTTTTGTCCATTCTTAGTCCTTAGCATTTCCATATAAATTTTTAATGAAAAAGCCTATTGGGCACAACTGACACCTTAACTATATTGAATCTTACAACCCATGGTATATTTCTCTATCCATGCTATAGGTCCCCATTTATTCAAGTCTTCTTTAATTTTTCTCAGCAATATTTATAATTTTTAGTGTAGTGGTCTTGCAAATCTTTTGTTAATTTTTTATAAATACAGTCATGTGCTGGGAAATGACATTTTGGTCAATGAAAGACCACAGATATGACAGTGGTCCCATAAAATTATAATGGGGCTGAAAAATCCCTATTGCTTGGTGTCATTGTAGCCATCATAATGTTGTAGCACAATGCATTATTCATGCATTTGTGGTGATGCTGGTGTAAACAAACCTACTGCAAAATATGCTAAGGAGGAGTGCCTGGCTTACCCATGGGGTGACCCTCCTAGAGGTAGCTCAGGCCTTTAAGACAGAAAGCCAAGCATCTGGCACATTAGATCTTAACCCAAGTGAAAGAGTTGTTGTCTACTTTAGAATTCTTACATTTTTAAATGATTCCCACCCATCCCCATAGCAAAATAATAGGGTCTTTTTTAAAGGTTTCACAATCATTTATTAAGAAGCAGCTCTCAGACATGATCAAC
>NW_007732485.1:0-1738 GCF_000696425.1 Galeopterus variegatus | reverse complement strand
AGGGTCTTTTTTAAAGGTTTCACAATCATTTATTAAGAAGCAGCTCTCAGACATGATCAACAAATGGTGCAGACATTTCAGCTCTTCAAGATAAAAGAATAAGATTTTGAGTGAAGAAAGTCAGAAACAGAAAGAAAACTACTCACAGAAATTTAGAAAGAAAAGAAAAATCAGACTAAGGAAACTAAGAAACAGAGGTAAGCATGCCATGTATATTTGCAGTTGGACCTTTATCTCCTCTTGTTAGGTCGGTAGGACAAAGTAGATAATGGTATGGGCAGGGGTGGTAAAAAGATCCCCAAAGAGAGTGGGCAGAAAATACATCTACAGAGGAACTTTTAAGAATGTGGGCAGGCTCCCACCTTCTTATCCAATTAGATTTACCCCTAGGAGGGCTGGAGGTAATAAAGTGAGAAAGGGGGACAAGTTTCAACCCAGTATATCTTGGGACTATCTCAGAATCTCATAAGAAGAGAGTTGGCATTTGGGAGCTAGCCAAAAGACAGATTAGTTCTTTTTTCTTTAGCTTCCTAGCTGATGGAGTTTGGATGTGTTGTCCCCTCCCTGTGGAAATTTGATTCCCAGTGTGGCAGTGTTGGAAACTGATTGAGTCATGGGGCTGGATCGCTCATGAATGGATTAATGCTCTCCCTGGGGGACGGGGGATTAATGAGTGAGTTCTTGCTCTACTAGTTCCCGTGAAGAGCTGGTTGTTTAATAGACCCTGGCACCTCCTCTCTCTCTCTCTTTGCTTTCTCTCAACGTGTGATCTGCTTGTACCTGCCGGTTGCCTGCCCCACTTTCCACCATGAGTAGAAGCAGCCTGAGGCCCGTGTCAGATGCAGCTGTCCCAGAATCCTAAGCCAAATAAACCTCTGTTCTTTATAAATTACCCAGTCCCAGGTATTTCTGTTATAGCAACACAAAACAGACTAAGACACGAGCTTCACCAAGTTTCCTAGAATTTTAATTAAGATTCTAGACATCCAACCATAATTTTCAGATAGTTTCTGTTAATGATATGAATCTATATGCTTAGCTCAGTGTAATTAAGTCTATTTCTTTTGGAAAATACCAGTTGATTCCCAGTGCTTATGTTCTGTAAAACATAGACATGATAAATAACTATGGTATAACACTTTAATTCTGAGTGTCACTGGCTCCACTGAATAATATAAAAGTTATCTGGGCTAGCTGGTTAGCTCAGTTGGTTACAGTGCGATGTTAAAACACCAAGGTCAAGGGGTTTAGATCCTGGTACCGGCCAGCTGCCCCCCTCCCCCAAAAAACGTTACCTAATTACTTCCAAGAAGGGTCCTGGGGTTTCTATCTGTTGAACTTTCTAGAATGCATGCAAAAGATCTGCTAGTTATTTCTGTCTCAAATCCTGATCTGGTAGTTTTTGAAGATTTATATGGATTCTAACTAGCAAACTGTATAGTATTTGTGGCTTTTACACTGAATTTTTTTGTTTAACATAGCTTTTTTCTAATTTTAAGTAGAAAATCATTTTAAAAAACAATTATCTATACATGCTTAAACAACAAAATAATAGTTAATAACGGTTAGCTAACACTGAGTGCTTGCTAAGTGCCAGGCACAATCTCTACCTGTGAGTTAATTTTCATAATTTGTGGGGTGGTATTATTCTAATCCCCATTTAACAGGTGAGGAAAGTGAGGCACAGAGAGACTTAGTAACATAATTAGAGGGCCCATGCTCATACAACTAGGGGCGA
>NW_007732484.1:122496-132090 GCF_000696425.1 Galeopterus variegatus | reverse complement strand
CGACACTGAGGGTTGCGATCCGTTGCCGGACACGGAAAAAGACAAAAAAAAAAAAAAATATGTGAATAGAGTAGTGCATGGCACATGGAAAGAGATCAATAATAAATATTTATTGAATAAATTGAAGAACAGAATTAATGACAGAGAAATTAAAAATAGAAAATAAATCAAAAATTAAATATTTTATATCCACAAAGTTGTGATTTTGGCAATGGTACATCCAAGCGTGAGCATAAAGTGGTTCACCCACATTAGACAACAATTTGGAATTATCTTACAAAGCTGAACTTCACAATTCTACTTCTGACATAGCGTAAGTATGTACGTTTGCTCATGGGCACCTGGAGAAAAGTACATAAATATTCATAGAACAAAAGAACTGTAGATTTTAATAGAAAACACTGGAAGCAAATTAAAATTCCTTTGGCAGAAGGACAGATTGATGTCCCTCCCTATACACACAAACATACACACATACACACAATAAATAGTAAACAGTAGTGAAAATGTATGAACTTCAGTTATCTGCGATAAAAATGACTCAGAAACAAAATTGTAAGTGACAGAAAGCACGTCTCAGGATTATAGAAAGAACATGATTTTTTTTCCTAAATAAAACCAGAACAAGCAAAGCCAGCCAGTATGATATTGAGAAATGCTCTTGTATGTGATAAACATACTTTAAAAAATAAGGAAATTAGAAACACAAGTTCAAGATAGCAGTTAACTCTGAAATGAGGCACGGGACAATATGTGGGAGAAACAAATAGGTAGTTTAAGCAGTATTAATTCCTAATTCTTAGCTGAATAGCAGATTCTCATGTACTTTATTGTCACACATAACTTACATCTAATTTACATGTATGCTTTTGAGTCAAATATTATATAATATAACAATTTTTAAAATAGGCAATGAAAAAGAGTCTCAGACGAAGAAAAAGAAAAAATGTATTCTTCCGTTAAGTTCTTATTTCCTTTCATGGTCTGCACAATCTTTGCTTTGTCATATCCTTAACTCTAACCTCATCTAAAATTTCCCTAATGTCTAAAAATTAGACCTCTTTATTTTTTAGGCTACTCAGAATTTCAGCCCATAATGGTTACTAAAGTTCACATGTCACAGAAGTTACAAATCTGAACTCCAAAACAATTATTAGATAATTCTAGATACCTCAAATTTAAATATTTCCAGGGTCTGGAGTGCCAACTGCATTCTAGAAGTAGGGGAAACAAGCCCAGGAAAGAAATGATAAATCTAGACCTTTGTCAAGTTACTAGATGTTGAGAAAATGGAACAATTTAATCAGGCCCTCTCACCTCGGGCTGGTTGGGGGTGGTTCAGTAAACAAATTGTGTGTGGGGGGATGGGGGGTGGAGTTGGTGTGCATGCATGGTGCTGAGGCTTTGCTGGCATCTGCCTCGGGCATCTGCCCGCGCACAGCCATGCTTTTCAACCTATGGCTTCCAAGGACCTGTTTGCTGGTTACCTAGCTCATAGACCTGCGTGTTAAGGGGTCTGGTGACCCAGTGTGCTGTGTGAAGGGTTTGTGACCCAGTCTGTGAAGGGGCTTGAGGGGTCTGTGAGCTCCAGACACAGACCTAGCTCGACACTGGACAAGCCCCAGATCAATATTTTTATCCTTTACACTTATATTTATTACTGATAAAAGTACAGAGAACCATTTATTCATTCATGGTGAGCCAAACGATATGATAGACACTGTGAAAGGAAAAAGATCTTTTTGTGAAATATAAAATCTACAATTTTAGTTGTACATTATAGCTAATATATTGAATTAAAAGAATGCGTATTATTATGTAGCAAACAAACTTACATGTATGATGACTATGTATAATTATCACTATCCTGGGATGGAAAAACAGTAATATATGTGGGATTTTTTCTAGTTTGACAAATCTCTCCTCCATGTTACCCTCCGCTCTCTTCACCATCGGTGTGAGCACTGTGAGGTGCATAGGGTCTGCAGTGGTGGGAAGAACTAGTGAGCCTTTTCTCTCCCTTAGATATCGGATTATTTTCTTTCTCTCCAAATAAGTCTCAATGTGGGAAGGCATAGGGAGGAGATAGTATTAAAACTCTAAGGTTTTCTTGTCCTCAGAGATGTTGCATCTCTATTCTGTAGGTAGGGGTCAACCCAGAAGGAAAGAAGTTGCTCTTGCTTCTATTTTTGCATTAAGAAATTAATTTTTAATTACACTAAATCAAATAAAAATTCAATATTTTCCCAGATATAATTAACTAATTTAAATTGTGGTATATGATACAAAGAAAAGAAGAGTACAAGGTACTAGGAAATTCTGTAACAAAAGATTTAAGCAAGTCTTGGGTTAAGAAAGGCTTTTCTGAAAAATAATGTTTAAGCTTGAAATGATATTACTGTCATATTCCACTCAGAGAGAAGTAAACCATATAGTGTAACAGGGATAACCCATAAATCAGGCATGAGTGTTAGGCTCTAATTTTCTTGCAACTCAGAAAAGAAGCAAGATGTCCTTCTTGATGACCCCTTTCCCTACACTATGTAAGAGTCTTACCGAACTACCCTCTTCTCAAGACAGAAGCCTCATCAACTGCACCCTTTCATGTTATAGTAATTTTTTTTCATATTTGTTTGTACTAATGTGAGGATTACATCAGGAACCAGTTTTTTTTTTTCTTATTGATCTACTTTCTTTTGCTAGAACTTCATATTTGATGCATGATACAAAATAAATTCTCAGTAAATATCTACTTAATATGGCATTGGAAACTATTCATCATTATAGCTTACAAAATACTTTTTCATAATCCAAAGTTACACTGGTCAGCTACCCAGTGATCACCACATAGAATCATCTGATGCTCATCTACTCAAAATGACAATCATCTATATAGCACATATGATTTTTCACCAGCTATTTATCAGTATTTTAATTACAATTGTACTGTCATAAATTGGCAAAGTCAGAAATACTAGATAAAATGACATAAAGATTCAGCTATCTCTTTTCACATCCTCTGTTACATTTTTGCATAATGTATATGAATTCCATTTTTAAATATCTCATTTATATTAATCAGAAAATATTATTCATGACGGCTAGATTTTAATTTAGTGCTACCCTAAAACTACTCTAGAATTCATTTATATTTAAACCATTTTAACTGTCTACCAACACTTTTACTATGCATCAGAGATTTGAAATGATTTGAAAATTTTCTCCTTATCATACACTATATTGTGTTGATATATTCATCGGTGCTCATGAATATAAGATTTTCCTAATAATTAAAAACTCTATGTCATGGTAAAACATACTTCTTTTAAAAATCCTCTTTGTAGGGCCGGCCCGGTGGCGCACTGCTATAGTGCGCCGCTTGGGAAGTGCAGTGGCGCTCCCGCCGAGGGTTCGGATCCCACATACAGACCGGCTGCTCACTGGCTGAGCGAGGGGCGGGAGCAACACCGAGGGTTGCGATCCCGTGGCCGGTCCCGGTCCGGTACGGGTGCGACACTGAGGGTTGCGATCCGTTGCCGGTCACGAAAAAAAAAGACAAAAAGGAAAAAAAAAATCCTCTTCATAAGTATTGAGGCCGTTTTAGATCACATTTCCTTCCCATTGGTTCTGACTTTGCTGATTATTAAAATTCCTTGCACCGTGTCTAAATCAATCTATTTCTGTTGACTTGTGCTCCATTATCAAAATATTTTATAAGCAGAAAAAGCAGATTGCTAAGAAAGAAGATGGGGGTGGGGCTGGGGAAAGAAACTGGCCAAGTGCCAAGAGGCAGAAAATTTACGAAGCTTTGAATGTCAAAATTGTAATTCTGGACAGCTTTCTCCATTGCATTTCATGAATTATATTTCCAAATTGATCTTTCTTCCCATGTCTTGAAGGTACTTAAAGGCTTAGAGGCTTAGAGGCTTTCTGCCTTTAGACTCATCTCTTCTAATTTGCATGCAACGTTAAGAGTCAGCATGATCTTTCTAATTAGCAAATCTGACCTTGTCACTTATCTTTTTAAATCCTTAGATGGCTCTTAATTTTTTCAACAATGAAATACCTGTTACTGACTTGCTAATGTCTTCCCACAGTTTACCATTTAGAAATTCCAAACTCTTTCCACATAGCATTTGATTACATCCTGTCGTGTTCTGTGGCTGGCTCCTGCAGACTCCTACTGGTTCACAAGAGCTGATTGTTAAAACATTCAGAAATTTTGCCAATAAATACTAAACAATTTGGCAGCTTGACATTAACCACGATGGGAATATATACTATAAAAATCAGTAAATGACACAATTCAGGGCTTCTTCTCCTTCAGATAAGCAGTTGACCAGCACTGAAAGCTGCTCCTGTACTTAAGGGGATATAATACCCTAAAGGTTGCTTGTATTTCCATGCCCTTCCATTTGGAGGCCTGAAGAGTGGAGATAAAAATGGAAGCCAGAAAAAAGAAAGCAGGGCTAGTCATTTTTTACTGTGTACAGCAAATGCCTAGTCACGGTCCAGAGACAGAAAAAAGCGTAAAGGCATAAATGCAAATTTACAACTTTATATTATGAATAAAAATAACAGCTATAATAGCAATGAAAATAACAAAAAATCCTTTTTTGTTTGGAGATTAAATATATGTATGTAAATTACTTTGCTGTTGCATCAGAATTTAATTAAGTTTAACTGCAATGTAGCCCTTACTAAATATTTCTAAATAAGATAATTGATTTTTGATTTGTAACTCACACTGTAATATTTACACAATATAGCATTCAGAATGATACTCATACTTTATGCGTTGTTGGTTAACCTGTAGTAAGTAAGATTAAAGCATGACTGGTAATTCTTTCTATCTTTAGAATTTAAAACTTATACTCATTGTGGTTTATACAGGACTTTTCAAATCCCTATTGCAAAAGGCATAATTTCCATCCAAAATATTTTTATGTGATGACTGATCATTGATCTCACTGAGCAATTTTATTTATTGGTTATGAATATCCATGAGATACAAAGCTCTTCATTACCCCTCTGGCCCAAGATGTGAAGGCCAGATTCATACTGGCAGCATACCCTTTACCACAAATTGCATTTGTACCCTGTTTTCCCCACCTGCTTAACCCCAACCTAGTTAACCCCAACCTCCCTCCCCCTCCCTCTTTCCCACTCACTCCACTTTGTACCCCTAGGTATCTCTCTCCTTCTGCAAGTCCATTGTACCACTGTGGTCTTTCTTTCCTTCCTTCTTTCTCTCTTAGCTCCCACTTATGAGTGAGTACATGTGGTATTTATCCCTTTGTGCTTTGCTTATTTCACTCAACGGTAAGTTTCTCCAGGCTCATCCATGCTGTTGCAAATGGGAGAATTACATTCTTTTTTCTGGCTGAGTAGTATTGCATGGTGTACATATACCAGATTTTCCTTATCCAATCACCCATCGATGGACATTTAGGTTGGTCCACTGAGCAATTTTAGATCTGTGGTTGTTTTACTTATGTAGTAGGCCTGCAATCATTTTTTGACCCAACTATTATTGGGAAAGACATTCAAAGTAACTTTTCTACATCAGAATAAACTATTGCAAAAAATTGTGAAACAGCATATATCTTTACTGTAGGAATGTTTTAATAGTCTAGTATAAGATATAGTTTTTAAAAATCCTGAATTTCAGAGTGGATCACTTAATTGAAGAAATATTCTGGGATTAAATATTGTAGTGTTTTAACCTCATGCTGTATTTAGACAGCAATATTATACCTCATTATTTCTTTATCCGATGAACAGATCACAACTTGTAAACTTTTAATTTTTGCCTTATTGATAATGTAGGTTATATGCAATGCTTGTATTGGCCTACTAACTTGATGCATCATAGATAGAAGTGATAATTAAGATAAAAATAATCCAGATCATTCAATGTTTATTTTCTGTACAGTGAAGATCATAAAATGTCTAGAGTTCATTGTTAAAGAAACACTGGAACTGTTTCAAGCTCATGTTGACTCCCCAAGTTGCAGAGCTTTTTACTCATTCTGGAGAATATAAAAATATTTTTTATGTTCTCTCAAAAATAATAATGAGCATCATGAAAATTTCGTATAATCTAGTAATATATGACATGCCGTGAGTGAGGGTAGAAATACATTACTACTCTGTGGTACATTTGGCTCCAGAAGTAAATGGGCATCTAGGTATTGACTGCAGTGGTGCCCTTTGTCTTGCCAGGGAGACAATTTGTGAAAAAGAACTGATGGCCACCATGGCATAGTGCTTCTCTGTAAACAGATGCCACTCACTACTCCTGATACCCCCTTTCCTTGTGATCCTTCCCAAATTTACCCATTTGGTTGACTTGGAATTCATGAATACAGGCATTCATCAAATATTTATTAAGCACTTACTATGCACAGACATTTATGTAGGCACTAGAAATTTAGACAAAAAAACCCTACCTTCAGGGAGTTTACATTCAAGTGGAGAAAAGATATAAACATACATACATACATACATACATACATACATACATACATACATACATACATACATAATAATATTTAGTGTGGGATAGAAAGAAAGGATCATCATTTAAGATTTAGTCCAGGCATCAGTTTCTCTTGAAAGCCTTCTTTGATCACTCCAGTCTTTATTCTGTTCCATTTCTAAATATTCCTTGAGGACTCCATGTCTCTCTCCATTAAAGCAACATCTCCAACTTATTATCCACATCTCTTTATGTTTATCTCTGCCAGTAGACTCCAAGAAGGTGAGGACTACATTTTCCACATTTTTTCAAAGTAATTAGCTCAATTTCTGGGTCCTGATATATACAATAAAATAGCTACAATATTGAGTGCTTAATTTATTCAGAGCACTATTCTAAGCCCTTTCCATTTGTTTAAGTTTTCTGTTGTTGCATAACAAATTACCACAAACTTAGTGTCTTATGCAACACTCATTTATTATCTCAGTTTCTGTACGCCAGAAGTCTAGGCATAGCTTAACCTCTGTTTAGGCTTTCACAAAGCTACAGTTAAAGTGCCATCCGTGAGCTGGAGATTTGACTGGAGGAGAACATGCTTTCAGCCTCACTCAGGTTGTTGGCAGTATTTATTTTCTTGCAGCTATATGACTTATGGTCCTGGCTTCTCACTGGCTGTTGTCTGGAAGCTGCTCTTAGTTCCTAGCGGCTACCCCCAGTTCTCTACCCTATGACTCTCCATATGCAGTTTATAACATTGCTGTTTGTTTCTTCAAAGCCAGCAATGATTTTCTTTTTATGTATACAGAGTCATATAAGGAAATGTAGTCATTTCCGATCATCTTTGTCATATTCTCTTGGTTAGAAACATATCAGAAGCTCCACCATCCTCAAGGATGTTATAAGGGCACGATTCATTGGGGGCTGGCTTAGAAGGTGCCTGCCATATCATAGATTGCCTCATATAATCCTCACAACTCTATAAGGCATGCACTATCATAATGAAGTTAAAAAAGCTAAGGGCACCACCAGCTAGTAAAAAGCTAAACCAAATTTCAGAGCCAAGCAGACTTAATCCTAAATCCAAAATTTATTTTGCATTATTTTGATTCTGCTAAATACATGTTCACCGAATTTAGAAATGAAGTAGTAAACAAATAGATGAGTGAATTAATGTTGGTACAGATTTTCCCTCTACAGATGATATGAAATGTATCAATGTAATTAATAGAAACACACTTGGAACAGCATTTTGCTTAAACTAAGAATCTGGTGCAATGCCTATCTGATAGAATGGAAGAAGGAATTTTGTGGGTCATTTAACTCTTATTTTATTTCATTTTTAACCTTAATTTTGAATTTTTTTAGCATTTATATATTTCAATTCCAATAATTTAAAATTGCTTTTGGTATTAATCCATTGGGAAATCATTAGTAACTGTTGGGTGATATTATATCATGCATTATTTTGATAGACTAATTTATTCATTGTATATCTTCCTTAACAAGAATATAACTTTTATGAGAGCAAAGTCGTCTTTATTTTAATGATTTTTACATACCGAGAGTCTATCAAATTGTAGGCATATAGTGGGCACCGAATAAATATCTTAAAATAAATAAAATAACATAATAGAAAAATAGTTTCTAATTTACTCTTATTATTTTCCTTTTGTTCTAATATTCTTGTTGTTGTTGCTACTGATTGTATTTTAAATCCAAACCATGTGGAGAATAAATTAGTGGGACCAATTCTCAAGCTTCATTTGTCTTTAATACACAATCAAACAAAAATTTATTGCATTTTTGTTGTTTTTTAAACATCATCAGCATTAAATTAAATTTCAAATAGCTAGAGTTGGAAAGAATATCTCATGCTGCCAAAACATAATCCACATAGATTTAAAGAAAAGTTGTGTTTTCTGATATGGGCTAAACTCAGAAAGGCTAACTTATAAAGTGTTCCTCTGATCTCTGAAGACACACTCATATCGATGATATATTTCATATAATCAAACTACCTAAATGATTTTGGAAACAAGATTCCAAGAGCATTTTTTTCCCTCTTTCACTTTCAGCTAGAAAATACTCAAATCATTTATCATGTGGTAGATCTCTCTTATATCTTAGAGCAATAAATTCACGGCTAACATATGGTGTTATTTAGCTGTGTAACAGAAAAGATTAATCAGCTGACAAAATGTCATTATAAAGGAAACATTTTATACTGTGATTTTCTTTTTTCCCTCACTTATGGGCATCCAGCCAAATTCATCTGCAGCTGGTTTTAAAGAGGGACATGTGGAAATAGAAAAACAAACTCCTAAATTTCAGTGGCATTTAACATATTTGAGATGCCACATTGAAGCCCATTGCTTGTGAAATTTAAATGCCTCTCCTTAATGAGAAATTACATTGTTGTTTTAACTTTGTGTTTGTGTGTGAAGTGACTTGTTTTGGGGTTCATTGAAAACATTAACATTACCAACATCATCAACAATAGTTATGTTCAAGCTCTTACCATTAGCTACTTAAGACTTATTATGTATCTTAGATCTCTCTGGAAAGAGAAGTTTAAATCCATGAGTGGGAGGACTTATAGTAAAGATCTTAGTAAACGTTGTAGCTTCTGAAGAAATATTTTAGTGTTATTGAATTGCTTGATATATTAGGATGATCCTTTTATTAGGGCAAATACCTAATAATAGGTATTATTAGTATTCACTGGTAGGAAAAAGAACTCCTTATTAACAACATATAATATTTGCTTTTTCAAAATCATACAAGTACTATAATATTTAAATTTAAAAAAATTAAAATCATAGTAGCTTTTCATCAATTAAAAAAAAATAAATCAGGCATAAAAACAGTAATATAAGGAATGAGGATCCACTACAGCTTTTGATATGAAGCCTTTATACTTTAAAATGTTGATAACCACTGCATAATCACATTTATTCATCCTGAGGGCCTTACTTCAAATTGAAAAAAGTAACATTAATTGTATGCTTAATTTTACATATGAATTTTACATTCATAGTCATGAATCACTGAATCCCCTTGTGACATATGCATTATTTACCCCAAGGTCACAGATATAAATACAGATCTGTTCA
>NW_007732484.1:119757-121505 GCF_000696425.1 Galeopterus variegatus | reverse complement strand
TAAGCACAATACCCTTTGATATTTTCATCAATAACAAACACTGGTTTATTCTGCCAATTTTATGTTGAATAGAGAATAATACCCAGACCAATTCAACAAACATGCATTGGATATTTAAAATTAACATGTAATTGTATTAAATGTTAAGTTTACAAACACAACTTCTGGCCTCAAAGAATTCAGTGTCTATTAGGGAGATAAGACAAGTAGTGTTTTAAGTGTGTCTTACAGGCCTAATATTATAGGCTCTATAAAAATTATGCAATGTACTATGAGAATTTAAAGGAGAAAGAACTAACATTGAGTGGGGATGATTAAGAAGAACTTTCAAGAATTGCTGCAGTTGAGAGTTATCTTTAATGTTGTGTCTATATGACATGAAGGAAAACAGAGAGAAAGGTCATTAAACTATGGTATAGTCTGAGCAAAGATATAAAAATGAAAAGCATTCATTATGTTTGGGGTGATAAGTAGTCCCATTTGACTACAGGACAAGTCATTCATTATTCCACCAATATTTCGTGCTTAATATGTGTTAGGCACTCTTCTAGGGACTGGAAATATAACAACGAACAAAATAGTCAAAAAATCTCTGCCTTTTTGAAGTTTACTTTCTTGTGATGAAAAACAGTAGACCTATGAAAATACAAATAAGTGACTGAGTGATGTGACGTAGAACTACACAGTGAAAGAACACAGTAATAAGGGGTCTTGAATGCAGCTTGTGGTGTTGTCTTTAATTCTGTTTTAGTTTAATGATTTGAGAGCTGTGAGTGATCGATCGTGTAGGCACTCTGATATACAGCAATTAGCATGTGCCTGTGTGTGATGCATCAGAATTGAAGTTGCAGCAATGCAATCAGTTGGGAGGCTACTACAATTAGAAAAAACTGTATAAAATTCTTCAAGATATAAAATTTGTAAGATTAGGCAATTTACAACCCCCTCCAACCCATGTCACATACAACATACATTATTTCTCCATCTGAAAACTGAAGGGACACCTATAAGAGTCTCTGCTTAGGGAAGCCCTTTGGACTCCCAAACACCAGTCTACATGTTCCTGTGAAGGTACATTTTACATGAAATTAACATTTAAATGACTAGAATTTGAGTGAACAGATTACCCTCCACGGTGTGGGTGGGCCTTATCTAATCCATTGACAGCCTGAAGAGAAAAAGAGTAAGGTCACTAAGAAAACAGCAGAATTCTGCCTCCAGACCCCCTTTGGACTGTAACTAATCTGCAACATCAGCTGTTCCCTGGGTCTCCAGCCTGCAGCCCTGCTCTGTAGATTTCAAACTTGCCAGCCTCCACGATGATGAGAGCCAATTCTTTACACTAGTTCTTTCTCTTTTCTTTCTCTCTCATTCTCTCTCCCCCTACTTTCCTCAACGCAAGTGCATGTGCACACACACACGCACATGCACCTTTTTTTTTCAACTTAACAAAAATATATGGAAGTTTACTTAGTCACAGTTAAAATAAAACATATGAGTAAATGGAACCAAAGTAAAACAATAAAGAGGAAGAGTCAGTGAGAAGGAATATTAAATTTTTGTTAGATCATGGACAGGACATTTAACTTTTGACCTAAAATGAACTATAATTGAGCTTCCTGGAAGCAAAACCAAAATGAGAAACCTAGCAAGTTATATAGTTTAGTATAAATGTTAACTTTTGTGGCAGTCAAGAGTCTTTGTCAGCTTTTTTCTCTTTTTAAAATAATTTATCTTTTTTTTTTTTT
>NW_007732484.1:109134-119398 GCF_000696425.1 Galeopterus variegatus | reverse complement strand
TTTTTTTTTTTTTAAATAAGTGAAGACATTCATTATTTCTCTTTCTGTGCCTGGCTTATTTCACTTAACATAAGTTCCTCTAAGTTCATTCATGTTTCTGCAAATGGCAGAATTTCATTCTTTTTTATGGCAGAGTAGTATGCCATTGTGTAGATATACCACATTTTCCTTATCCAGTCACCCAACAATAGGCATTTTGTTTGGTTCCAACTCTTAGCTATTGTCAATAGAGCTGCTTTAAACATGGGAGTGCAGGTATCCCTTTGACATGATGATTTACATTCCTTTGGGTATACATTCAGCATTGGGATTGCTGGATCGTATGGCAGTTCTATCTGTAGTTGTTTGATGAAACTCCATACTGTTTTCTAAAATGGCTGCAGTAATTAACAGTCCTACCAACAGCATAGAAGGTTTCCCCTTTCTCTGCATCTTTGCCAGCATTTGTTATTCTCTGTCTTATTGATAATAGCCAGTTTAACTGGCATGAGATGATACCTCAGTGTGGTTTTGATTTGCATTTTCGGAATGCTGAGTGATGTTTAGCATTTTTTCATGTGTCTGTTGGCCATTTGTATATATTCCTTTGAGAAACATCTATTCAGCTCCTTTGCCCATTTTTAAATTGGGTTACTTGTTTTTATACTGTTGCTTTTTAGTTTCTTTTGTATTCTGTATATTAATCCTTTGTCAGATGCATAGTTTGCAAATATTTTCTCCCATTCTGTAGGTTGTTTTTTCGGTCTGTTAATTATTTCTTTTGCTGCACAGAAGCTTTTTAGTTTGATGTAATCTCATTTGTTTATTTTTTCTTTGTTTCCTGTGCTTTTGAGGTTGTATTCATAAGTCTTTACCCAGTTCTATTTTCTGAAGCTTTTCAAGAACTTCAGGAAGTCTCAGATCTTATATTTAAGTCTTTAATCCATTCTGTGTTGATTTTGATTTATGGTGAGAGGTAAGGGTCTAGTTTAGTTTAATTCTTCTGCAAATGGATTTCTAGTTTTCCCAGCACCATTTATTGAAGAGGCAGTCATTTCCCCATTGTATGTTCTTGTTGCCTTTGTCAGAGATCAGTTGGCTATAAGTATGTGGCTTGATTTATGGATTCTCTGTTCTGTTCCATTGTTCCATGTTTCTGTTTTTATGCCAGTATCTTCCTGTTTTAGTTACTGTAGCTTGCAGTATAATTTGAACTGAGGTAGTGTTATGCCTCTGGCATTATTATTATTATTATTATTGCTGTTGTTGTTATTTTATTTATTTATCTTTTGCCCAGAATTGCTTTGGCTATTCAGGGTCTTTTGTTGTTTCCTATAAATATTAGGATTGCTTTTTCTATCTCAGTGAAAAATGACATTCTTCTCATTAGCCCAGGACCAGACGGCATTATTGCTGAATTCTACCAGACCTTTAAAGAGGAATTAATACCAATTCTCTTTAAACGATTCCAAACAATTGAAACAGAGGCCATTCTCCCAAATTCATTCTATAAGGCCCGCATCACCCTGATACCAAAATGAGACAAAGATACAACAAACAAGAAAACCACTGGCCAACATTTCTGATGAATATAGATGCAAAAATCCTTGAAAAAAAAATATTAGCAATCAGAATACACCAACACATCAAAAAAATTATAAACCATGATCAAGAGGGATTCATCCCAGGGATACAAGGATGGTTCAACATATGCAAATCAGTAAATGTGATATATCACATCAACAAAATCAAGGGTAGAAACCATATGATTATCTCAGTAGATGAAGAAAAAGCATTTAGCAAAATTCAACATCCCTTCATGATAAAGCCTCTTAGCAAATTATGTATAGAAGGAAAGTATCTCAATGCAATAAAAGCCATATACAACAAACCTACCACTAATATCATCCTGAATGATGATATTAGTGGTAGGAAAAGCTTTCAGAATGGGAACAAGACAAGGATGCCCACTCTCATCCATCCTATGTGATATAGTATTGGAAGGACTAGCCAGGGCAATCAGGCAAGAGAAAAAATAAGGGGCATCCACATTGGAAAAGAAATCAAACTGTCCCTGCTTGCAGCTGACATAACCCTATATATAGAAAGCCTAACAACTCTACCAAATAACTCCTAGAGCTGATAACAAATTCAGTAAAACTGCAGGATACAAAATCAACATGCAAAAATCAATAGCATTTATATACTCCAATAATGAACTAGCAAAAAAGGAAATCAAGAAAGCAAGCCCATTTACAATAGTTACAAAGAATCCAAAATACTTGGAAATTAATTTATCCAAGGAGGTGAAAGATCTCTACAACAAGAACTACACTACTGAAAGAAATTAGAGGACACAAAAGAAAGACATTCCATGCTCTTGGACTGGAAGAATTAACATTGTGAAAATGTCCATATTACCCAAAGTGATCCATAGATTTAATGTGATCCCCAATCCAATACCCATCCAATACCCATTCCATTCATAATAAAAAATTCTTGGCAAACTAGAAGTTAACTTCTTTAAACTGATAAAGACCATCTACAAAATCCTGCAGTATAACATCATACTTTATGGTGAAAGGCTGAATGGTCCCCTTCTCTTCCTGAGATATACAAGACGACAATAGTTATGTTCACCACCTCTATGCTACATTGTGCTGGTATTTCTAGCCTGTTCAATAAAGCAAGGAAAAGAAACAAGAAGCATATAGATTGAAGAGGAAGAAATAAAAAAATCTTTACTCACATGAAACATGACTGTCTGCATAGAAAATCACAAAGAATCTTCAGAAATCTCTTATACCTATTGAGTGAGTGAATCAAGGTCACTGGGATACACAAACACAAAAATCAATTTTATTTCTATATATTCACAGTGAGCAACTGGAACTCAAAATTTAAAAACAGTATCCTTTACATTAGCAACAAAAATAAAATATTTATGAATAAATATAAAAAAGTAAAAATTTTATGCCAAAAAGCAACAAAACTCTGCAGAAATAAATGAAGAACTAAAAAGAAATGGAGAGTTCCATTCCATTTATAAACTAGAAGGCTTAATACTGTTAAGATGTAAATACTTCCCCAATTCATCTATAGACGTAAGACAATCACAATGAAAATCCCAGCACCAATTTTTCTGTAGACATTAACAAGTAGATTCTAAAATTTATATATAAAAAGCAAAGGAACCAGAATAGCCAAAACAAATTTGAGAAAGAAAAGAGTTGGGGTAATCATACCCTATGATTCAAGATGAATTACAAACTACAATTTAGAAAGAGAATGTGGTATTGGTGAGTAGATAGATCATAGAAACATAAAAGTCTAGAAATATCCTACACAAATACTGTCAATTGGTTTTTTGAACTCATTGTATTTCTTTCATCTCTTTTTGCAGTTGCTTGATACTTCATTGTTTATCTTATTCAGAAGATCCTTAGGCAGTGGTTTGAGCAAAAAGGTTTCAAAGACAATAAAGAAGTGTTGCCAGTCAGACAAGGAAAAAAACACTTGTTGCAGACGGCACCAAATTCCTTATAATATAGCAATATGTAAATCACAAAAAATCAGTAATATATTATGACTAGAGCATAAGGTCTATCTGTGGGGATGGCAGGCAAGAGGCATGGAATGCAATTTGGTGCCAGATCACTAAAAGCCTTTTTGGCTTGGAACACAGTGAGGAGCTACCACAGATTTTTCAGCAAGTGGCCATGGGCATTGAGTGTGGGGGTGGGTCAGGAGTAAGTTCCAAGGATCAGTGAGTAGAGCTGAAGGCAAGGAGCCAAAAGATTGGCATTTGCTGTCGTCCATAGGAAAGGTTATGTGATAAAAATACAGTAAATAGAAGTGCAAATATACTACGAGGGAAATGGATTTAAGAGGCTTTTCAAAGTGAAGCTTTAAATTACTTGTTGACTCACTTAATATGGGACAAAAGATAAGAATGTAAGAATATGACTTCAGGCTTTTGGCCTGGGTAAGATGTTCTTAATATGACCAATGATTCCATTCATATACATTTAGCAGATCCTAAAACGGCATTAACTAGAAGATGCAGATGGGAAGAGTATGTGATAATTACTTAGGATCTGGACTTCAAAAAAATCTTGTAGGAACAGATGTAAAAAATATCAGATAGTCAGTTTGAAACACAGGCATGACAATCAGAAAGGAGGTGTGTACTGGCAACACATATTTTTAGTTTATGCAAACCAAACATTATTCACTAATCCAGGGACTATTTGAGAATAGGTGATTTATATATGTTTCATCATCTAATTATTTACATCAACCCTATAGGGAAAGCACTGAGGCCACAGCAATAGAATAGGTGGACATGAAGTGCAATAAGTGGATATAGAGAAACACAACAGAGCTGAGGAAGTGCCTCTCATTATCTCCAAATAGAGTGCAGTTGAAGAAGAGAATCAATCAAGTGGAGAGACAGGAGTTTAGAAAAGGTAAGAGAAAGGGAAATTTGAAGCCAAAGCTTTAAGGTTTCAAGAAGTAGGAATGATTAAGGATTCAGATGATTTAGAAAGGGTTAGGTAGATTAAAAACTAAAATGTATCAATTTTCCAATTATATGTTTATGTATGGAAGTTTAGATTTTTTTCCATCTATTTGTAGAATTTGAGGTAATGAAATGAATTAGTAAAATGGACATGGTAAAATTAAAGACAGTCTGTATAGACTGTGTTTACAATACGTTAGTTTTGAGAGGTGAGAAAGAGGACTGACCCCGTGGCTCACTCGGGAGAGTGTGGCGCTGGAAGCGCAGTGGCTCTCCCGCGGGCGTGTTCGGATCCTATACAGGGATGACAGGTGCGCTCACTGGCTGAGTGGGTGCAGACGACACCAAGCCAAGGGTTGTGATCCCCTTACCGGTCACAAAAAAGAAAAGAAAAAAAAGGCGGCGTGTTCGGATCCTATACAGGGATGACAGGTGCGCTCACTGGCTGAGTGGGTGCGGACGACACCAAGCCAAGGGTTGTGATCCCCTTACCGGTCACAAAAAAGAAAAGAAAAAAAAGAAAAGAGAGGTGAGAAAGAAAGAAACCTGATAGAGAGATTTTAGTGTAAGATTTTACTGAACATATATGCTATTTAAAAGAAAGGTGAGAGTACAAAAGACAGGAATAATATAAGATTATCTAAAAAGGATAGATTCTAGACTGGCCAAATAAATAGGACCATAAAGAGAACTGGAAGATTAAGAAGTAAATGATAGGTAAGTAAACAGAAAATATTTCATGAGTGGTAGAGTAAAAAGAGAATCACAACTAATACAAACTCAGTTTCCAATCCAATCTCAGCACTTAATTAGGAAGTCCTTAACATCAAAATGCTTACTTCCCATGTATTACAGCATTTAAAAAGAAGCATATGAAATATATCTTTAGAGCTATTAAGTTTTTAACACATGTTCAAATAGGTTTGAAAGTTGAAGACTATTACTCTTATTGTTGGCAGGTAAAATGAAATATTATAAAATTGTCTTAAATCTAGTAGCAAATATGAGCCTTTCAAATATGCTTCAATTACTACTAATTTACATCTAGGTAAGATTTACTTTAATTAAATGTTCTGCGGAACACAGTGCATAAACACAAACAGTATTTGCATAGAATAATTTATTTACACCTTTTGAAGATTTACAGTTTAAATTATAATTGGGTTGTGGAATATGAGTAAAGTGTTTGCAGAAGGCTGCTCATTAAATGATCTTTTGAAACTTAATTATAGAATTACATCTTTAGAATTGTAAGAAAAGGTAATTCGCATTAGTTTCTTGAATTAGATGATTCAATACACTTATTTAAGTAACTACCTTTCAGGAGTAAGATTGAGAAAATCTTGCAAGCTTTGCATTACAGCAGACTCTACATCACTCAACAACTTTAAAAGTAGTCTGACACTTCACTAGAGCACAAATTCATGACTCTTTGTAGTATAAGCATATTTAAAATAACTTGGTGGTAAAAAACATAAACACCCTGGAAAAAAATAGAAAGAAATGCTTAGTATGTGGTGCCAAAAAATCACTAAAGACAGATCAAGAAGGCATTCTGAACTTAACGCCCCAGGTTGCAAAATAAAAGTCTTTGATTAACAGCAATGATACTAAAAAGTAGGTTCTTTCAAATTGAACATATAGTATAACATTTCTGTTGACTATTTAGTAATAATATACCATTCTTAGATCTATAAGTAAAAAAAAAATAGTGAATTTTGAGGATTCATCTCTGGTTTACACATATTAGGATTTTCCAATGTGTACTGTTAGAAAAATCCAATCCAAATGTATAATATCTGTAATAATCCAATGACTCATTTGTATTTTCTATTAATTGTAGCCTCACTTAACCATCATTCACTAAAGAAAATGATTAAGTACAAATGAATTATATCTAAGATTGGTTAGCAGTTCTATTTATAATAACATTTATTTTAAGGTAATTTATTGACTCAAAATGCTGATACCTGCACTATCGGTTAGTCTGTCTTTTAAGTGGGGAATTACATTTACATTTAGGGTTATTATGTCTTACTCCTGACATTCTATTGCTTTTCCTAGCAATATGGTTGATTTAAATATCTGTTGTTCCTTTATTCCCCTTTTATTGGTTTTCCTTGGTGTTTGTTGGTTTTTTTCCTTGGTGTTTGTTGGTTTGTTGGTGTTTGTTGGTTTTTTCTCATTTGCATATCTGCTCTACCAGTGGTGTTTGCTCTCTCTCATGTATTCATGGTGGTGATTATCACTTTTTTGGTTTCAGGTGCAGGACTTCTTTAAGGGTTTCTTGTGGAGCCGGTCATGTGGTGGTGATCTCTTGCAGCTTTTGTCTGTCTGAGAAATACACTATTTTCCGTTCATTTCTTTTTTTTTTTTTTTTTTTCTTTTTTTGTCTTTTTCCGTGTCCGGCAATGGATCGCAACCCTCAGTGTCGCCCCTGTACCGGACCGGGACCAGCAACGGGATCGCAACCCTCGGTGTTGCTCCCGCGCCTCGCTCAGCCAGTGAGCGGGAACCGGTCTGTATGTGGGATCTGAACCCTCGGTGGGAGCGCCGCCGTGCTTCTCAAGCGGCGCACTATAGCAGTGCGCCACCGGGCCAGCCCTTCCATTCATTTCTGAAGGCTAACCTTGCTGGGTATAGTATTCTTGGCTGGCAGTTTGTTTTTGTGTTCAATATTTTGAATATGTTATCTCAATCTCTTCTGTAGAGTTTCTGCTGAAAAGTATGCTGTTATTCTGATGGGGGATCCTTTATAGGTGATTTGACAATTTTATCTTGCTGTTTTTAAGACTCTCTGTCTTTGAGTTTTGCCAGTTTGAGTAAAATGTGTCTCAGAGAGGACCTTTGTGGACTGAATCTGTTTGGAGACCTTTGAGCTTCTTGGATCTGGAAGTCCATATTTCTATCAATATCTGGGATGTTTTCTGTTGTTATTTCATTGAATACTATCTTTGAGATCAGAAATTCATTCTTCTGCTTGCTCTAGCCTGCTGCTTACACTCTCAATTGTAGTTTTTGTTTCATTGAATGAGTCTTTCAGTTCCAGGAATTTTGCTACATTCTTTTTTACGTTATTTATCTCTTTGTAAATTTCCTCCTTCAAGTCCTGGATTGTTTTTCTTGTTTCATTGTGTTGTCTGAGTCTTCCTGTATCTCACTGAGTTTCTTTAAGACTGTTACTTTGAATTCCTTTTCAGACATTTCAAGGTTTTCCTGTTCTAGAGTCTGGTACTTAAGAATTATTGTACTCCTTTGGCGATGCCATGTTTCCTTATTTTTTTCATTTTTCTAGTCTCTCTACGTGACTGTCTAGTCATCCATTAGAGCAGTTGCTTCTTCTATTACTCTGGAGTGGACTTTGAGGAAAGAGACTTCCTCTTGCAGATGTGTTTTATATTGACTTTTGAGTAAAGTGTTTTAGTATTGGTTCTGGGTAGATGCAGTAGTATAGTCTCTGTGTAGGTACTTCTGCTGTATTCGGTGTTGGAGTTGTGTGTGAGAGCCTCCATGGTGTAGGCACTGTGGTTCTTAGTGATTTCTTGCTGAGATTAGTGACACTAATGTCACTAATGTTGAAGACATGGATGTCAAAGACATGGGAGAGCTCTCAAGGTCTTGGGCAAGATGCCTGGGTACCTTGTCACTCTTTGGCTGGGGTGGGTGACCATAGGTGGATTTGTTACCTCCCAGCTAGTATCCCATGACCCTGCTGGGTGCGCTGGGGTAAACTGGATCTCCATGGCTTGAATTGGTGATCCTGGGCTAAGTTCCTCTTTCCTCATTCCTATAGGCTAAGGCTACTACTGGGTCCTTGCTTCCCTTGGTTGGGGAATGGGTTTCTGGTGGCTGGGAATTTCCTTCTGTACACTCTCAGACTATGTTGGGTGTCTGTGCTCTTTAGGTTCTCTGCATGTGTCTCTGCCTGGGTTAAGGCAGGGGTACACACTGCACATAGGGTTTAATCTACACTGTGGTTTGTGACACTGGGACACAGGTCTGCACTGGCTTACCTCTTTTTGCCAGCTCCATTTGTGACCCTTCTTGTATCAGTGTGTGGTGGCAGTGGTGGGTCCTGCCCACAGCCAGTCTGATGGATGCGGCAGCAGTGGTGATGGTGTGTATGGCTGTTAGTGGCAGTAGCAGTAAAAAGCTGTGTGCATGCAGTAGCAACTGGGGTCCTGCACCCAGCTGGGGTGGCTACTGCTTCAGCTTCAGCAGAGGTTCCCACCAACAGCTGGTCTGGGTGATGCAATGGTGTGGTCAGGGATCCTGCAAGTGGCTGCTCTGCCTGGTGTGATGGTGGTCGCAGTAGATGTGCTGCAGGCAGCTGTGGCAGGGGTCCCATACACAGCCAGGCTGGATTGTGTGGCAGCTTGGGTAGGGGGATCCTGCATGCAACTGGGGCTGGCTGGTATGGTGGCATGGGCAGGAATCCTGTGTGTGGCTAGTCTGGTGAATGCTACAGCACCAGTGTGCATGTCTACCAGCAGTGGTAGCAGCTAATGTCACCCTGCAGGCAGCAGCAGCATGGGGCAGGGCAAAACACTATGGGAAGGCAAGTGATGGTCCTGAGTCCTGACAATCTCACCAGCGAGTGCAAAGATGGTAGCAATGGGCCTGTTCTAGTCTTCTTCTGTGGGAGGGGTGCATCCTGGGTTCCTTTAATCCATCATGTTCCCACAACCCAATATCGTTAATCATTAGGGAAATGCAAATCAAAACTACTGTGAGATACCACCTCATACTGGCTAGGATGACTGTAGTGGATTGAATTACATCCCCCCAAAACTCACTGGAACTTGAATTATGTCCCCCAAGTTTTATGTTTTAGAAACTTGGCCCCCGCTGTGTCTGTTAAAAGGGTGGGAAATCCTATTATGGTGTTTGAAAGGTAGGACCATGTCCTAGTGAATGGATTAAAAATGCTGGTCAGGGGTGTGGTTCTGAGGGCTTTAAAAAGAGAGTGAATGAGGAGGTTAGTTTCTCTCTCTCTTGCTCTGCTCGCTCTGCTTCCACCATCTTACAATGTGAGACCCCTGGGTCACTGTCACCACCACCAGATGGACTTCGGACTTCTCTGCCTCAGAGACTGTAAGCAATAAATTTCATTTTTCTTTATAAATCACCCAGTTTCAGGTACTTTGTTATGAGCAACAGAAACAGACTAATACAATGGCTTTTATCAAAAAGTCAAAAGATGACAAGTGTTGGTGAGGGTGTGAAAAGGGAATTCTTGTATACTATTGGTGGGGATGCAGATGTAGCCATTGTGGGAAACAGTATGGAGATTCTGAAGAAGTTAAAAATAGAACCAGCATATGAACCAGCAATCACTCTTCTGGGCACAAGCCTAAAGGAAATAAAATCACCACCTCATAAAAATATCCACACTGCCATGTTCATTGCAGCATTATTCACAATAACTAAGATATGGAAACAATCTAAGTGTCAGTGGAAGAACGGATAAATAAACTGTGATATATAATGGTATATTGTTCAGCACTAAAAAAAGAACAAGATCTCGCCATTTGCCACAATGTAGATGAGCCTAGAAGAAATTTTGCTAAGTGAAATAAGCCAGACACACAATGAAAACTACTGGAAGATCTCACTTATAGAAGAATCTAAACGAAAATAAAAAGTCAAATGCACAGAGGTAGAAAATAAAGCAGTGACAGTGGTTAAAGGGGGAATGGGGCTGGTGCAGGTGAGGAGAGTAAATGGCAGCTGTGTTGTGTCTGCTGCGGCCACCCTTCTGAA
>NW_007732484.1:107089-108539 GCF_000696425.1 Galeopterus variegatus | reverse complement strand
AAAATCACCACCTCATAAAAATATCCACACTGCCATGTTCATTGCAGCATTATTCACAATAGCTAAGATATGGAAACAATCTAAGTGTCAGTGGAAGAACAGATAAATAAACTGTGATATATAATGGTATATTGTTCAGCACTAAAAAAAGAACAAGATCTTGCCATTTGCCACAATGTAGATGAGCCTAGAGGAAATTTTGCTAAGTGAAATAAGCCAGACACACAATGAAAACTACTGGAAGATCTCACTTATAGAAGCATCTAAACGAAAATAAAAAGTCAAATGCACAGAGGTAGAAAATAAAGCAGTGACAGTGGTTAAAGGGGGACTGGGGGTGGTGCAGGTGAGGAGAGTAAATGGCAGCTGTGTTGTGTCTGCTGCGGCCACCCTTCTGAAATCTGCTGCTGATGCAATAGGCAGGATATTTTGGTAAAAATTGTAGAAGGCTGTAATGAAAATAAATTGCCTCAAGGTACAGCAATATGAAATTTCCTTTGTAAATCATTAAATATGAAATTTGTAAATCATTAAATATTGAAAGGGAAAGCTTACATTATTACTGTTTCACTACTCAATAGTAGATATCTTTATTGCAAATATTCTTGGTCTTTACAAATTCAAATCAATAAGAAGAAGTAAGGAAAAATTGAGAGCCCATATCTATATCAATCATATTACACCGTATTTTTCTGCAGCAAATACAATTCCAAAATCTTAGTGGTCTAAAATAACAGAGCTCTATTTTATGTGACCATTTCTGAACAAAGACTCAGACTTGTAACAGCCTTGGTGGCCACTACAGCCAAAAGAGACACATATTAAACTACTTATATAGTATAGAAACATATTTTACTACTGATTATATTTTATTGGCTAAAGCATGTCATGTGGTCATTCATACTTCAAAGGAATGCTGAAGTACAATCTTCTCTTGGTGACCATCACTAATGTCTAATAGATATTCAATTGCTCATGTTAGAAAGAAATAAAAGACATGTCTTAATTTTAAAACACAATCTGCTTAAGTAGAGTGTAGTAGAGAGAATAACACTGCAAGTTTATGTTCAGCCTCTGGAAATTAAGACCCTTAAAATGTTTCATGAAGCTAAAACTAAAGGCTAATTTTCAAGGAACCCTAAGAACAATAATGCTTAAAAAAACAGGCCACTAAAATTTTAATTAAAGAGAGGTCAGCCATGTAAGAACAGCCTCCTGATACCACGGGCATTAAGAGCCATGATCCTTGATGGAGCAGTTATAGCATGGTTTAAGTTCCAGAGACGTAAGTGGGGTAAGAAGTAGTTTATAACATTAGAGACATAAAAATTTTGCTGTGTCATAGATATCTCATAAAGTAGGACAGCAGTAGTGAGGTTCTCTGGAAACGTTTAACTCTCTGACCAGGCTTTAGGCATTTGATTTTCCAATAACTGGCATAGACTTGCAA
>NW_007732484.1:104701-105924 GCF_000696425.1 Galeopterus variegatus | reverse complement strand
TGATGTTTTTTGTTTGTTTTCAGACTTATTTCTATCATACAACTATGGTTTTTCATTTGACTCACCTATTCTATGTGGTTTTTTTCCACCCACTTTGTCTTCTTTTTGGATTAATAAAATATTTTAGTTATTTATTTTAAATCCATTATAGTTTTTATTATTTATTTTTGTTATTGTTTTATGATTAACTTTGAGATTACAACACACTCCTAAATTATTACATTCTAATACAAACTATTCCTTTAAAAACATTTCTGAAAATCCAAAACCTTAGAATATTTTACTCCTTCAAGCCTCTCCTGCATTTTCCCACTATTTTAATTATGAACTTTAATTCTTTATATATTTCTCACTTTTGGAAGATATTATTATTAAGTTTAGCTATTATTATTATATTTACAGTAAACATTTATTTCTAATTAATCACATTTTAAAATACTTCTTTCCATTGCTTTTATTTCTTCCTGAATTTACATGTTTCCTTCTGAGATGATTTTCCTTCTGTTTGAGAATTTTTTTTTCTTTTATTATAGGTCTTCTGGCAAGAAATTATCTCTGTTAATTAATCAAAACAAAATTTTATTTGACATTCACTGTCGAGGAATATTTTCATTGACAATACAACCCTAAGCTGGCAAATATGTTGTCTCATTACTTGAAATATAACATTATACTATCTTTGGCTTTCATAATTTCTGTTCAAAAGTCAGCTGCCATCATAGTGTTGCTACTTTAGAGGAAATTTGCTTTTTTTTTTTCCTGGATGCATTTAAGATTTTCTCTTCTTCATTAATTTTTTTTTCAATTTTACTATAGTATATTGGTATGTGCTATGGTTTTCATTTTATTACAGGTAAGCTCCAATCATGCACGTAGAGCCCCTCAGTAATGATTAGGAGATTTATTGGTTCAGAGCATTTAAGAAAAACTCTGTCCGATCATTAGCTGACTGAAAGACTAATAAATCAGAGGCTTCAGTGGCCACACTTAAAAGGAATACAGACTTTATAGAATTTGGGTAATCACTAAACAAACAAACAAGAATGACAATAACAACTAGAAAACAGCAATAGAAACAAATATGTGGAAGGAGGAAATCAGATTTCCAGAGTTGACTTATTATATTATCTAAAATGTCCATTTTGGGGGCTGGCCCCGTGGGGCACTCGGTAGAGTGCGGCGCTTGGGAGCGCAGTAGCGCTCCCGCCGAGGGGTCGGATCCC
>NW_007732484.1:93548-103877 GCF_000696425.1 Galeopterus variegatus | reverse complement strand
ATCCCATATAGAGACCGGTCCGCCCACTGGTTGAGCGTGGTGCGGGCGCGACACCGAGGGTTGCGATCCCGTTGCTGGTCGCGGTACGGGCGTGACACTGAGGGTTGCGATCCCGTTACCGGTCATGAAAAAAGACAAAAAGGAAAAAAAATAAAAATAAAAATAAATAAATAAATAAATAAAATGTCCATTTTTTCTTTTTTAACCAAAAGCTCCATGATATGGGCCGGCCTGGTGGCGCACTGCTATAGTGCGCTGCTTGGGAAGTGTGGAGGCGCTCCCGCCGAGGGTTCGGATCCCACATACAGACCGGTTCCTGCTCACTGGCTGAGCGAGGCGTGGGAGTGTCACCGAGGGTTGCGATCCCGTTGCCGGACATGGAAAAAGACAAAAAAAAAAAAAAAAAGCTCCATGATAGGCAAAGCAATAGAAAAGTATAGTCCCTACACAGGGAAAAGATAAACATTTAATAGAAACTGTAACTAGGGAGACACAGATGTTGGTCCTAGTAGACAAAGAATTCTTTAAATCAGTTATTTTAAATACATTCGAAAAACCTAAAGAATACTATATGTAAATAATTGAAGTACAACAACAATGCCTCAATAATAGAAAATATCAATTAAGAGAAAAGACTCATAAAAAAAGAACCAGTTAGAAATTCTGAAGGAATTCTAAAGTTGAAAAGTACAGGAACTTTAGTAACAAGTTGATTAGATTTGAACTGGCATAAAAAAAATCAGGATACTTGAGATTTAAGTTTATACAGTGTGAAGACAGAAATAAAAAATCATAGAGAAAATCGACAGAGTTAGCAACATATGGGACACTGTCAAACAAACTAACACACATAATAGGACTTAAAGAAAAAAAAAGGATTGAGGAAGAAAGGGATAAAAAGAATATTTAAAGAAATAATGGCCCAAATCATCATTTGTCACAAACTTTGTCACAAAAGACTACATACTTTTGATACCATTTATAAAAAATATCCACAAAAAACAAATCTATAGAGACAGAAAATAGATGGTTGTCTGAGGTGAGAGTGGGAGGCAGGCATGGAAGTGATTTCCAATGGATATAGAGTTGCTTAAGAGGATAATGAAAATATTCCAAGATTAAATTGTGGTGAAGACACAACTTTGTGACTATATTAAAATACATTTTAAATGGGTGAATTTTATGGTATGTAAATTATAAATTAATGTTGCTGTAAATTAAAAAATATATAACCTAAAATGCAAAAAAATGTTATTTTTTATGTTAAAAATACTGAAAATAAAATCTGTGTCAAACAATGAGAATATGATTAAATTAATTTCAGTGCAGGTAAAGAATTATGGCTTCTCAAAATTGAATGTATAAGAATCAGCAGGGTACATTGTTTAAAGCACACATTAGTGAGCCTCTAACTCATGAACTCTGTTTCAATTGCCCCCAGAAAATCCTGTTGCAGGTTGTCCATGGACAATACTTTGAGAAATATTTCACTTCATGGACTATTAAGCAACCATTAAACTATGCTTATACAGTATTGGCAATAACTCGAGTACAGGCTTATATTTTACTCTTAATTAAAAAGAGCAGAACATATGATATAAATTTAAATTTTAAAGAAAAAGCAGATTTTTCTTCAAGATGGCCAACTAGAGAGGTCTGGCACTAGTGCCCTTCCCATAAAAAAGAGACCAAAACAACAGACAAACGAATATATTTTGGCTGGAGCCTGAGGAAACATGGTGCAGAGCACCAGGAGAATGAGGAGATCCTTGTGAAGTGTGGAAGAAGGGAACAGAACCATAGAGAGCAAAGCAGGGCATCCAGCCTCAGTCCTGCTGCAGGGACCAGCCCGAACCAGGCAGAGAGGAGGTAAGCTGGAAAGGACCACAGCTATTCCCACCACCACCACAAGTGCCAATGATCCCCACCTTGGGGGAGTTTTCCCGGTCTTTTTGGGGACCCACGTCTGAACTCACTCAGCACCCTCCCCTCCTCAGATGGGCAGACAGATTTGCTGAGAGGAAAATGTGCTAAAGCACAGTGGTTCCCCATATTTGCAACCTGCCTTCCATGGCCTATGGGGGCTGAGCCCATGGTTGCCCACATGCCCCATAGCTGGCCTGGAGGAAACCCCATCTCCCCCTACAACCCTCCATGCACTCTCATGGGCACCAGCAGGGCCACATTCTTAGTGTGCTGGACCCAGCAAGCCTAAGTCCCTTTGTCTGGATGCCCGGCCTGCATTCTGACATACTTGCTTGGACGCAGATGGGACCAAGGCACAGGCTGTTTGGAGTCTAAGACAAATGGAAGGACTGAGTCCCCAGCATCTAATCTCATGCAGCACTCCCTCCTCAGGCAGGCCTCTATAGTGCTACTGGGCTCAGTTACATCCTTGCAGGCTCACATAGGGCTCAACAGCTGATTTCATAGCAGCTTTCCCTTCCTATAGCATGCCCTCAGAGAGCCACTGGGTCCTGCATCATTCACATAGGCTTGCTTCAGGCTCAGGAGCTGAGCCAGTGGCCTCTACAGAGCTCCCAGGACCTGTTGCCTCAGTGTATACTTGCTCCCAGCCTGACAGCCCAAGACAGGCATCTGCAGAGCTGCTGCCCTTGGCTGCACCCTTACAACTTGTATCAGGCTTACCCACTGATCAAGCACCACCTTCAGTGCTGCCAGGCCCTTCAATAGCTGTGTACATTTACTCCCAAACAAAATCAGTAAGTACACTTATTGATTGTGTAGCAGCTATTCCTCCTTAACAGCATGCCTCTAGAAAGCCTCTGGGTTCTGCATCATCCACACAGACTTAATCCAGACTCAGCAGCTGAGCCAGTGGCCATCTACAGACCTACTGGGAACTGCAGCAACAGTATACATCTACTTACTGACTGACAGTGGATCACCCTGCCCAAGAGTAAACTCACCTCAACAAGAAAATTCCAAGGGCCCCTCCACCTAGGCCACAAAGACACCCACAGACAACTCTAAGATTGAATACATTTGAAGAAGCGACACAAAGCCTGCACTACTGCACTCATCCAGATCCAAAGTTAAAATGCTCAACCTGACTTTCAATATAGAATGCTTCCACAGTAAAGAGTCTCCAGCTTCAAAAGCCACTCAGAAATAAAAAGTGACTATACCACCAGATGCTCAGACTTCAATGCAGACATATGAGACACACAAAAAAACAAGGAAGATGGACTCCCTCAAAAGAAGACAACGACTACCTAATATCAGACCCCAAACAACAGGAAACAGATGAATTGCTTGAGGAGGAATCCCAAAGAGCAATACTAAGGAAACTCAAAAGAAGGGATGAAAAAATAGAAATCACAATGAAGTCAAAAAGAAATTCAAGGACATGTATGAGAAATTCAATAAAGAGATACAAGCAATAAAATTTAAAATATATTTTAATAAAGCAGAAATCCTGGAACTGAAAAATTCATTCAAAGGTTAAAAAATACAGCTGAGAGCATAAACAGCAGGCTAGAATAAGCAGAAGAAAGAATCTCTGAACTAGAGACAGGCTTTTGAATTAACACAGTTGGACAAAAATTTAAAAAGAGGAAAAAAGAAGAAAGATTTTTTTAAAAATGAAGAAAACCTGTGAAATCTTTCTGATAACCTTATGCGTACAAACATCCATATTATAGGTGTACAGGAAAGGGAAGAGAAAGTAAAAAACAGTGAAGGCTTATTTAATAAAATAATAGTTGAAAACTTCCCAAATATTGGGAGTGAGCTGGTCTTAGAGATCCAAGAAGCTCAAAGATTCTCAAACAGATTCATCCCATAAAGTACCTCTCTGAGACAAACTGTAGTGAAATTATCAAAAGTCAAAAACAAAGGAAGAATTCTAAGAACAGCAAGAGAAAAACATCAAATTATCTATAATGGAATCCTCATCAGGGTAACAGCAGTCTTCTCAATGGAAACCCTACAGGCCAGGAGAAGGTAGGATGAAATATTTGAAGTGCTAAAAGAAAACAAACAAACAAACTGCCAACCCAAAATGCTATACTCAGCCAAGCTTTACTCCAGAAATGAAGGAGAAATAGTATCTTTCCCAAACAAACAAGAACTGTGGGAATTCACCACCACAAGACTGACCCTTCAACAAGTCCTCAAGGGAGTCCTACATCTGGAATCAAAAGAGAAGTTTATGTCACCATAAATGCATGAGAAAGAATAAAAAACACTAGTAAAACAGATATGCAAATGAGAAAGAGAAAGAAAATGTATTTTATCACCACCCCCCCAAAAAAGAAGCCATCAGCAAAGACAAACAATAAAAGGCAAAGAAAGGAACAAAGAAATACATATATAAAACAACCACAGAGAAATAAATAAAATGGCAGGTATAAGGCAATACCTTTCAATAACAACCCTGAATGTAAATGGCCTAAATTCCCCACTTAAAAGATATAGACTGGCAGAATGGATTAAAAAACTAAGACCTAACAATATACTGCATGAAGAAACTCACCTCACTAATAAAGACACACATAGAGTAATAGTGAATGGATAGTAAAAGACATTCCATGCAAATGGAAACCAAAAACGAGCAGGAGTTGCCATATTTATATGAGATAAATAGACTTCAAACAACTATAAAAAGAGTCAAAGGACACTGTATAATAGTAAAAGGATCAATGCAGCAAGAAGATATAACAACCATAAATATACATGCACCCAACATCAGAGCATCCAAATATATAAAACAACTGTTATTGGATGTAAGGAGAGAGATAGACCCCAACACAGTAAGAGCTGGGGACATTAACACACTGCTCTCAGCATTGTTCAGATCATCTAGACAGAGAAGCAACAGAGAAATATTGGATTTAAACACCACCTTACACCAAGTGGTCTTGACAGACATGTACAGAACATTTCATCCAACAACAGCCAAATATACGTTGTTCTCATCAGCACACGGGTCATTCTCCAGGAGAGAGCACATGTTAGGCCACAGATTAAGTCTGAACAAATTTTAAAAGATTGAAATCACATCAAGTATATTTTCAAACCACAATGAAATACAATTAGAAATTAACATCAAACAAAACTTTTGAAATTATACAAATTTATGGAAATTAAACAACATGCTCCTGAATAACCAATAGATCAAGGAAGAAATAAAGCAAGAAATCAAAAAAGTCTTTGAAATGAATGAAAATATGAGCACAACTTATGAAAACCTATGGGCTACTGCAAAAGTAGTACTTAGAAGAAAGTTTATTGTAATGAGTGCTTATATCAAAAGAATAGAAAGACTCTAAATAAACAACCTAATGGTAAATCTCAAAGAACTAGCAAAACAAGAAAAATCCAATCCAAAAACTAGTAGATGGGAAGAAATAATTGAAATCAGAGCAGAACTAAATGAAATAGAGACCTTAAGAATGATACAAAATATAAACAAAAAAGAAGACCCAACTAATAAAAATCAGAAATGAAAAAGGAGACATTACACAGAAAACTGCAGGGAGATTTTTTCCTTGTTTTTAATTTTTCCATGATATCTATGTTTTACAACCACCATAAATTATTTTTTATAATAAAAATATATATAATTAACTTTTAAAATGAGAGTCTCGTGTTAAACAAGCCATTCAAAATATGGAGGGTTATACACAAATTACAACAGGTTAATATTTGTTTTACAAAAGTATTCATACAAAAAGAATACTATAGTATATAATAATAACACAATTCTCCATTATGAATTCTTCTTATTTTGTAATTTATATATGAACATTTGTTTCCAAAATAACTTCTAAATATTTCAGACAAAAATAAGAAAATTTAAAAAATTATCTAATAAATGTAATTATTATGATATTCACAAATTTAGTATTAGTTGGTTTTCTAAGAATATTTATCAATAATGATCTATATTTCAAATTAGAAATCCAATACATGTAACTAGACTTTAAATCTGTCACAATTTGGATCTAATTGCACATTTCTGTGTTCATTCATTAGTTAAAATACTTTTATATTATCAAACACATTCCTCTTCACTGTTTTGAATTTTAATAATATAAATTGGTTTTCTAAATTGAATTTAAATAAGTTATACTGTACGAAAGATATATATCACTACATATCTCTATACAAATTAAATTAGTTACATTGGAAACATTAAAAGAATACACTTATTGAAGATATTCAAAAGTAATGGTTTGGGAGATGTGAAGGGGAATATTTACTAAAGGTTGCCTGACTAAAAACATCTTGGTTTATATTACTCTCTTACCAATATTCATATTATATTTAAGACTTGCTATACACACAAGATGCTTATGCATTTTGAGACTGACTACATTTTTATTTTGAAGCATTTAATGATAAGTTGCTGTTGCTGAATTTAATAGGTTCTTGAGAAAATGTGGTTTTATCTCCAGATTAGTAATATCACGCTAAACCAGATTCAGCATTTTATTATAGAAAGAATGGAGTCAGAAATAACATATCTGAGACTCTTGAAACAGGACAGAGAAAGCTCAGAAGTAAAATGCTGATAGGAAGAGACTATTTATCTCTCCCTGCCTGCATTTAATATAAGGGTATATTTAACCCAGATAAGAATAGATCAACTGTATTTATAACACTCAGAGATAAAATGTTGTATTATTCAATTTTTCTATTAATTTATTTTTATTGCTCCCACAGCCAAAAAAGTGCATTGTTACTCATAGGTGAATTAAAAGAAAAGAAAATACCATGTAGATAGTATATGATTTATGGAAAGCTGTTTATTTTTATTTAACTTTGAATATTATCTAGTTTGGGTTTTTCCTACCGAACATAACCTCCAAGTAAAACATAGTACTAGATTTTAAAATATTTACAATTTTTGCTAGGGCACATTGATTGTTGAAAAGAAGAGCTGCTCACTGTCACCCCCATAATGTTTGGAATAGAAGTTCTGTACATATTCATCCAAAATATGACAGAACTAGCAAGATATATGAAGCATAAATCATTACATTCTTAACATTTAACTCTAGATCGGTGAGAAGGAGTAGATGAAATTGTTTTGCTTTGAAATGTAAGGGATGTTTCACTTTTTAAGTTAGGTTGGGGATATTTCAAATAAAGAGGCAGTAGAAATGGAATGAATTGCTGTAACACAGGAGCCCCAAACCTGAGAGGGCACTCGTGTAGTGTTTGCCTATTCTTAAGAACTCACTCAGTGGCCCAATGGATAAAGACATTTGTTTATTTGACATATGAGTGTTACTGACAGCAGCCAGTCAACTGGATATCCACACCGCCACAGGGTACATACTGCAGTTATATAGTGAACAGAGCAAAGTAGGGGTGTAAATCATTTGTAGGCTTACCTGCAGACCCTTACCCAGCTCACATAACTCAGAGCACGGGAGATCTGGCTGAGTAGATAAGTTAATCTACTCTCTACTCTCCTGGTGCCACAGCGCTTTAGTGCCAATGCGCTAACTCATGTACTTAGAGTTCCTGCTTCTTCCAGTCCTACATTTGTCTTAAAGGGGATGTGCATTTCCTCAGGCAACTACCTTGGCCAGAGGTAGTTTCCAAGGGGGGTGGGAGAATAGGGCTATGTCCAGCATTTACCCTACAATTGTGCTTTTGAAAAGCTCCTCTTTGTCTTCCATATTGGACTGTAAAATCTAATTTGTGTTTGTTTTGATCATTCCCATGTCTCCATCAATTAGAACAGTGTCAGGGGCACTGATGAAAAGGTCCATCATATTTTGAAGGCTATGGTAAAAATAATCCATTTCATACTGATGTGTTTGCTACTAACTAAAGGTAAATTGAGCTATAGATATAAGAAAATAAAGCAGTCTGCATGCACAATCAATAGGTTATAAGGATTTCATGAGTCAAATACATATAAATATTATTGTATAGGAAGCAGTGTTGGGTAATGATTTTGACATTAGCCAGTCATTTGCTAGATTGACAGATCCTTCATCAACTGCCCTTGTGAGCTAGGTAAGTTAATTAATCATTTTGAATTTCTTTTTCTCATTTGTAAGAAAGAAAGAACATCTTATAAGAAAATATAAATTTAGATTCCAGATATAAATGAGATCATACAGTATTTATCTCTCTGTGTCTGGCTTATTTCACTTAGCATATATGTCCTCTAGGTTCATCCATGTTTTTGCAAATGACAGAATTCCCTTTGTTTTTAAGGCTGAATAGTATGCCATTGTGTATATATACCACATTTTAAAAATCCATTTATCTGATTGAGATTCTATTTTTCTTTGTTTCAAAAACATAAATTCTCTGGGATTAAATATTTGTAAATGTATAATCATTGTATAACCATTTATTAATACTTGTTTTGGTATTTATAACCCTAGATACATTCCTATTCCCCCAAATAAGTCATTTAACCTGCATCTCACTTAGGTGCTAGTAATCACTCAAACTTGACCATTATCATGATAACTTAAAGATGGAAGCTGAAATCTTAAAGATGATTGTCTTCAAGTCACAAAATTGTCTATTCAGTCAAATATACAAACACAATTCAATCTGCAGTCCAGTATTTTTGCATAAATAAAATAAAATTTGTTAGAATGTTTGATAGCTCCTTCCCCTGGTTATTTTGTCATTTATGAGCATTACAACTTGAATTCTCATCCCCAGAGTAGGGTGTTTTGTGTTAATATGCTGCTTTTCCAACCTTTGACTTATGCAATACATGAATGTACTCTCTACCTACCGTATGTGTACAACTTCCCCACAGTGCCCATGACACCCATGGGAGTGGGTAAAGTATACTGCAGGCCACCATCCTTTGTTACGAGGAACATAGAAAACGGGGTGCGTCTTACCAAATTTTACTAAAACAATAAAATAAAAGTAATGTCTTCCTAAAGTTTTCAAAAAAATGAATCAATTACCAATAGACTCCTAAAAAAAATTCACTCTATATTCTAAAGACAACTATAAAAGAGACAAGCTGAGTATCTGAACCATAGAAGTAGAAGTAAAATCACTGAATGCAAGTTACAGGAAGATCAACTTCAGCTCAAGCTCTGGATGAGGATGGTTCTTCCAATGGCTGATACCAACAAAAGAGTAAAACCTTGTGAAGAGTGAGTTCCCTGTCACTGAAGAGGCTCAGGGAACTGATTTAAATGCACTTCGCAGAGAAGACTGAACCACTGAATAAGTGCTTTGATTACGATCAGGGACGTTTCCATTCTGAGACTGAAATTCTGTGATCTTTACAGAATATCAGTGCACTATAGACCACAAATTGAGACTATGGGCACTAAATCCTGCACTTACAGATATTAGTGGTGATAACAGAAGTAAAAATATGAATGATATGCGATGGTTTATACTGTACAAAGAGATTGTATGTAATGCTTAATTCTCATGCTCAACCTGCATGACAATTATTATTACTATCATTCTATTATAGATAAGAAAACTGGAGTTCAGTAGAGTAATTAAAGTTTTTCTATAAGCATTTTTCTGGGTTTCCTTTGCCTAACAAAAAAAGAAAAAGAAAAAGAAAAATGAAATATTTAAAATCAGTCAGAATCTGCATGAAAGTATTTTAATATCACCCCTGATTTCACTTCCTAAGGGAGTCTGTGCTGTATGGCCGTACCTGGCTTGACATTATCATTAAAAATAGGCCCCTGGAAAAGTTCCCAGCCAGTTCCCCATGATATAATGTGCTATAGCATCATGCCCTAGTCAGAATCCATTTCTGAAAGGGTCAGTATCTCTTATGAAGACCCTCAGGGAAACCAAGAGATCGGGAACTGCAGATCTGCCTGTCTGCTTCAGTCACACTCATCCTGTGAATTAGGAATGCAGGGTCATTTTAAATGTGCTGCTTGAGGGCTTCCTACTATTCTGAATCTCATTTTTTACTGAGCTGGGTGACACCATCCAACGCCAGATCTTCAGCCTCACATGACAGTGGGACAAGATGGGCTCATTTACACCATTGAAGAAACATTCAGTCATGCAACGCCCCATGAGGCAGAACTAAGTTATCTTTCTCCTCCACCACTGTCCCATTTCATCCAATTTCCAAGGGAGAAGATTTTTTTTAAAACCTAAATACATCAACTTTCAGTCTGTTCTAATATGGAAACATGACTGGTTTATTTTTCTTTCTTTATTTTGCTGCATTAGAGGACTGTAATACAAAGAGGTTCCCTTCACCTTCCAGAAATGCTTCATGATGTCTGAACTTGAGGGAAGAGGAACCATGTTTTAGTGATTTGTGGCTGTGAATTTATTTTTATTTTTATTTTTTATTTATTTATTTATTTTTTTGTCTTTTTC
>NW_007732484.1:90541-92132 GCF_000696425.1 Galeopterus variegatus | reverse complement strand
GGAGCTCATGCTAGGTCAGCTGTCCTAGAACTATCCTGGAAGAACCATATAACTGAACCTAGTGCAGAAACAAGGTAAAAGGAATTGTTTGAACTTCCAGGGCACATGTAGAAGCAAAATCTTTATGAGGCTATCCCCAGCCTTCAGCAGAGAGAGAAAAAATTTCCATTACCTGAACTCAGTTGATCTTCCCTTCTCTGACTCAAGAAAACAATGGCTTCATCATGTTAGCATTTCACCTGCAGACAGTTTACATACACACACCTGCCACAATGCCTCTCAATACTGATAAGCCCCAAAAGAGGTAGCCTGGAGCCTATGGAAAGCAATAGTGAAATGTTCAAACACCTCTTTTCGGGATTATGAACCCAACAAACTAGAGATTCCTGATATGAAACAAAGATTAGTGACACCTAAGTTATACACACATTAAAGTTATACAATTAGAAATGAAAAAAGTGAGGGCAGGGGAGGGGGAGAGGAGAAGGGGTGGACTAACGAACTAACAGGTGCAAAACTATGCTCTCTACCCTAAGTGAATCATTGTGCATGCATGTATTGAAACAACGAGCTGCACCCCAGAAAAATAAATATAAATAAAAGTGAAAAAGAAATGAAAATAACAAGAAAATGGCTTGTCAGTCTATATTTTATAAACCCTGAAGAATGTGATGATCCAGGACCAAAAAGACTTACGGGCATGCATTTCATTAATTTACTCAAAACTAAATATTGAGTGCCAGATCTTATTGTTAAGTTCTGTGGATGAAAAAGACATGCAAAGTGNCTAAATATTGAGTGCCAGATCTTATTGTTAAGTTCTGTGGATGAAAAAGACATGCAAAGTGCCTGAACTCATAGGACTAACTTCCTAGAGTGTGTTGACAGAAGACAAACAAGATAATTCAGAGACTACTGTAAGGAAAATAAAACAGGATGATATACTCTAGTGACTGAAGATAAAGGGGGATAAGCTACTTTACACTGTTGTCTCATTTATGAAGTGCCAATGGGTTTGTGGCCTAAAGACCAAGAAGGGGGACAGTCTTTTGTATCTAGAATCAGAGCATTTCTTGCAGAGAAACCAATAAGTCCAGATCAGGAACAGGTTTGGCAAGTTTAAGAGAAAGGCCACTGTGACTTCATGCCTGAAGTTAGAGGGCAGAGAGGAAAATAATGAGAAATAAATCAGCAAAGTAGGCGGCGGTCTGATTATATAGGATTTTGTAAGTCAGTACAAAGAATTTGGATTTTATTATAAATCTGATGAGATGCCGCTGGTGGCTTTTAAGCAGAGATGTAATATAATCTACTTTACTATTTGCTGGATTTGTCTTTTCATTTTAAAAATATTTCTTGTAATAAAGGGAATAACTTTATTAGAGATAGAGTAGAAGCAGGGAGACAGTCATGAGGCCATTGCATTATTCCCCCAAAGAGATGGTAGTGGCTTGTACTAGGGTGGTCACTGAGTAAACAAACTAAAGAAATTAATTTGAAATGCATTTTGAACAGTAGAGCCATAGCAACATTAAGCATTTAAGTGGAGGAGAAGCCAGCAAACGCACTAAGAATTATACCTCTATTGATG
>NW_007732484.1:78666-90275 GCF_000696425.1 Galeopterus variegatus | reverse complement strand
AACATCTGTGAAATCAGTTATTCTGCAATTCATGATAACGAGCCTATCACAAAGAGTACAGGGGGTTGCTTACAGTGGACGACACATTCATTTACAGTTTGATATTTATTGTAGATTTTCATTGTTATCTGCTGATGGAAGTAAACTGTAAGTGTTCTCAGTATGCAGGATAAAATAAAACAATTTTTCTACCTCTAATGTCTTAGTTCATTTGGGCTGCTATAACAAAATAGCATAAACTAGGTAGTTTATAAACAACAGAAACTTTTTGAGAAATTTATTTCTCACAGTTCTGGAGGCTGGGAAATTCAAGATCAAGTCACCAGTAGATTTGGTGTCTGGGTAAGGGCCTGCTTTCTCATATATTACACATTGCTGCTGTGTCCTCACATACTAGAATGGACAAGGTAGCTCTCTAGGGTTTCTTTTATGAGGATACTAATGCCTTATCTAATCACCTCCCCAAGTCTCTACCTCCTGATATCATCACACCAGTGATTAGGTTTCAACCTATACATTTTAGAGGAACATAAACATTCACACCATAGCATCTAGGTATTTTTTATTTTCTAATACACTGAGATCCTCAACACCTGAAATGGCTTGGGCCTCTCTCAGCCTTTTTAGAAGCCCTGACATAATAATATTAGCAAGTGGAAATGCAGCTTAAGGATTATGCCAAATGGATTTATTTTGGGAGCAGTTGCTATAGGAAGTTTTCACATAACAGGAGTCATAAATATGGACCTCCTCCATATTAAGTGGATACCCAAACCAAGAAAATGTACAGAAAAGTGTATCACATTCTAAAGAGCATTCTTCTGAAACATAAAACACCATGTTTATCACCAAAGAGCTTTTAGTTTTATTCATGCAATATTACCGAGAATTGCAAGTACACTTATAATTTAAACCCCCTATTTCTTGAAGTTTGGGAGAACGCCAATTGAGTTACTTTTAGAAATCAGTAAAACAAGAAATGCCATGCACTATGGAGCTAAAGTAAGTGGTTGGTAACTATAAGATGTCACCACTGCAACATGAAACAGAAGGTGCAAGACACCTCTACAAGGTTTGACAAAACTCAGAGAGGATCTTGCAACAATACTTTGCAATTCAATATAGACATAAACTGACGGAGCACTGGAAAAAGTATCCCTTTCTACAACAAGTATATAATGATTTTCGCCACTTTACAATATATAATCAGAAGCTAAAATAGGATCAGTTTAAATAATTCATCTCAATAGTCTTTTGTCCATCAGAGAAAACTGGTAGGAAAGTAGGATTCCGTCCAGCCCAAAGCCCATAATATCCATAAGGAGCAGGCAGTGGTCTCACCAAGAACAGAAAAAGATTTCACTTCCTCTATCAGCAGAGAGCAGGTGGGGATCAGAAGATAAGAGAAGAAAGCCGAATTAGTGATGTCTGTCCAACTTGGGAGAGGTAGAGACCCCTTCGAACATTGCAAGAGGCTACAAGATCTGTCAGCAGAATACGGTTTACGTATCCAGAAAAGAAAAGAGAATATCGGTATTTTTTTTTCAAAAAGAAAAGAAGGAAAGGAAGGAAGGAAGAAAGGAAGGTCCACTTATACAGAGTAGAAACTGAAGATGTTGGAAGACCCACAAAAATTACAAATGACCTGAAATAGAACAGATGTGCCCACAGAGGATGGTTCCCATTTGGCTAGGTGCTGCCTGGTAGATAGAACACTGGCAGCTTCCCAAGCTGTCTCTGCATCATCAAGGGAGTAGAGGTAAGACTTTATTTTTAAAGTGGCTTATATAGTATGCCAGTGGTAAACAGTGTGTAAGGTCAGGGCCTCTTTCCATTTTAAATCCATTTGGCTACCCCGACACATGCAAAGTACCGTAATAGGGCTCCCTGTGCTTTTTATTCCTCCAGTTTCTCCTCATTCTCACCCTATCACTAATAAAGTAACCACATTCACATGTATTGCAAATGGTGATAAATGCTCAGGAGGGAAAACAGAGCTGGGTAAGAGAATTGAAAGTATGGAGAGGAGTTGTGATTTTATAATTGATGGTCATGAAAGTGTTCATTAGATCTAGGGGAACTGAGGAAGCAGGATATGTGTTTCTCCAAAGGCAAGGGGAACAGAAGGAACAAAAGCTGCTGTGTGAGAATGCCTTGTGTATCAGAAACTGCACAAAACCCAGTGGGGCTGGAACAGAACAATCAAAACAGAGAGTGGATGATGCAAAGAGAAGTAAGAGCGGCCTACTTATATAGGGCCTTATAACCGTTTAGTTATAGGTTCACTAACTATAGGATCACTCCAGCAGCTGTGATGCAAATTAATTGCAGTGAAGCAAGTGAAAAAGCAGGAAGACCACTTAAAAGGTTATGGAAATAGTCCGGTTAAGACGGTGGTGTCCTGGACCTGGGCTGGGGGTGGGGATGGGGTAACTGTGAAGGCGGTGAGAATAGTCAGATTGTGGATACATTTTGAAAATAGATTTGCTGATGATTGAATCTGCTGTGTGATAGAAAAAGAGAGATCCAGGATGACTTCAAGATTTTGGCCTGATCGAGTTACTATTTACTAAAATAAGCAAGGATCAGATAGCATGAGGCCAGAAATAAATTCTCTCACAAGGTGAAGACTAGTAAAATGTTTGCTCACATGAATTTGTTTTAAAAATGAGAGTTCTATAGTCCGTCATTTTCCCTTCTATGTCTGGTCACTGAAAACACAATTAGCTTTAACGATAACCCAGCCTAACATTCTTTAGCAAGAAATTTTTTTTACCTTTTTTTTAGTCTCTTCTTCTAATTCTTCATTTCTTTTTCTGTGTCATGCTTTTGTTCTTATCATATTTGTGATTTTCCTCTAGGATGTCTCCAACACATTTTGAAATTAATTATAGCAATAAAAAATAAAACAATAACAATGTTTCCTACAATTGTGCTCTTCTAGGAATATCAAGAGCCCATACCTCCTTGAGAATCAATAAATTTTGTACAGTATATTTTGATATAAAAGATGGAAGAAAGGACTAAAACTTTTTTACTTTTTCTAAAAGGTTATATACCTGTAAATAAGAGTTTTCATATTTCTAGTGTAAAATAATATTTTTCATATTAATATATTTTGGTAAGTGAATTATTTTCATTCAAGCATTGATGGTTTCAGAAGTAACTTACTGTGATATTTATATCAAATAATATCTGAAAAATGTTTAAGGAAAATAAGTCTCTTAAATCAGATGTTACTCTGATACTTGATCAGGGTATAGGCAAGGCACACCATAATTGTGTCTTCAGGGATGTTACAGATCATCTCTTGATATAATACACTGTAATTATAGCAAGGATGTCGACTATCAATAATTATAGCATATGTGACTATCAATAATACAATATTTGAAATCCATCTGAACTAAAATGTTTCAACGCCTTATTATTGTATAGAAGAACAAAAGGAAAGGTAGCATGTAGCCTCCACCTCCATCTTTGGCAAAAATAAAAAGAATACATATATATATATACATATACATGCACACACATATATATTAAATTTCAGGCTTTCCATCAGATGAGGACACTTTTAAATCCTAGTATCCTTTTACATTGCTTTGAAATTTCTATATTAAAATAATTTTTAAAAAGTTAGTACACAGTAGTCTGTATATATGTGCATATATATACACACATGAGAGTATTTCAAAATGTTCATGGAAAAATAGTACTAAAAGGTAATACAGATCTTGTATATATATGCACACATGAGAGTATTTCAAAATGTTCATGGAAAAATAGTACTAAAAGGTAATACAGATCTTACCCACATATATATATATATATACTTCCTGAAAAAATAGAACAGATATATACAGACATTTTCTAAAATACGGGCAAGGTTTCCTGGATCAGTAATTTTGATGTTATACAACTTCCCAGGAGATATTTGAGACTAAAGATGACTCCGCCTGCTGCAGCTTGGGGAAAAATTCATACAGACTTATTACAGTCAGAGACTTGAAAATTTTATGAAAAATCTTGCAAATGGTGTTCCAATCTATTTACACACACAAATTTTGCTGTAGCAATATCATCTTAACACTGTTATAAGAGATAGCTAACAGAAAAGTACATCATTTTCTATTCATGTACTGAAAGTAACTGACTTAATTTTTTGCATAATCAACTTTGGACTTTGTCTATTTACGTACATAATTTATATCCTTATGATTATAGTAGATGTATTTTATATTATATTTTTTCACATAGTATTATAAGCATATTCACATGCTCTTACATAGCCTCTACAAATTATAATGTAATCACAGCATAATATTTAATTGTTGTTCTGTAATGCCTTCATTATGTCATTTTTCTAATGTTAGACATAACATCGTCTTTATGTTTTATGGATATGGAAAATGCTAAAAAGACTATAACTAGGTACATACGTGTTTTTTCTTTGAATTAAGAGAGAATTTATGAATAAAACATAATATATGTTGTAGTTCTTAATACTATAATTCTTTCAAAATTTATACTTCTTCCATATGTATATCTATATACGTATACACTCATACATACATATATATATATTTAGAAATACTTTATTTTAAAATAGTTATGCCCCACCAGCCAGCCACCAAAAAAATAAAAAATAAATAAAATAAAATAATTATGCCAGATTGGACCAGAGTCTTGTTAAGTTTACTTCTTAAATGGTTATAAAATACTTTGATTATTTTAAATAGATTATTTTCCACATTACTTTATTATTGACAGTCTAATAATAATAGTTATCCTATTTCATTATTTTTATATACTTTCAACTATAATAATATTGACTTTCCCAGTAGATATGTACATTTCCCAAATGCCTAAGAATACATGTGAACTTGGTTTGATCTGTATACATCTTCATGCAGCCTTTGCCAACAGTTTCCTACACAGTTACCTGTACTAACTCTCTTTGACTGAGATTTTAGCTCATCCTATAAGTTAAGCCATGGTTTAAATTCCTAAAAATGCTGATGCTTAGCAGGGACTCGCTTTCTTGAATCAAAAGTGAAAAATCTCCTTTCCCACACTCTTTGAACTATAATTACATGTAGGGATTGCTACTGTGCTTGCTAAGAACATGCCCAGAAGACACAATTGGGCAATGTTCTGCACAGAGCACCAGATCTTAAACTAAGACTAATGTTCATTCTGTCATTGAACAAGCCTTTGTTGAGTCCCTGCTGGGTGTAAGCTCAGCTTGCTGCTGCTAAATCTTTAGTGACTAGACGCAGTTTACTTAATATCATTATATTTCAGAGTTTCCGTCAGCAAATGAAGACATTTTAAAATCCTAGTATCCTTGTACATTGTTTTGAAATTTCTTCATTAAAATGACCTCATAAAAGTTAGTATACAGTAGTCTGGTTTGTGCAGCAAGAATAATATCACTTATCTTCTATCTCTGTGTTGTCATATAACATCAGAGAAGAGGGTACAAATTAAGTTTCTTAATGCAACTAGGCTGCTGTGAATACGCAGAGCATGAAAAATGTTCAAGGCATTGACTGTGACATCTTTGGTCTTCTTAACTGTGTATACAACATGTGTCCTTGGGAAGACAGAGTCAACAGCTAAAAGAAACTGGTAGATGCATGCCCTAGGCTAGGACAAGTGCCTAAATACTGAGCAAATGGCACATGCTAGCCCTAACGGGGGAAGAGAAATCATGACCACCTGTGATGCCTGGGAAAGTTTACATCTAATCTCCCATAACTTTACTGACAAAGTTATTCCATCAAAAAGGCTTAAAAAGACTGAAAATTTCAAGCTAACATTAAAGCTTCAGGAATCAGGTAATCTCAGTGATATTAGAAGGGTCCTAAAAACTCTGGGCTTCCAACAAGTTTCTGGTCCTAAAGTGATGGCAGAAGTAGGGTTCGGGCCAATAGTCAGCCTCAACCCACCCTGTCCTCTTACCAGGTTCTTGACTCCTCCACGAGAAAGAATTAAAGGGCAGAGTCATGGTAGAATGTGAGAACAAGTTTAATATAACAGACAAGAAATTCAGGTTCCACAGAGAGTGTGGCATAGATCCAGAGACTGAGCAGGGCCCCCACCAGGTTTAACACAAAAGTAAATTCAGTACAGACATCAAGTCTAATACAGAAGCAAGAAAAACATACTAAGTTTAGTAAAACGTGCAGGCTAGCTCAAGAGAATAAGCAGCCTCTTGCTGTAAGTTTGATACAAGTAAAATATACACACCTCAGCCAGCAAAGTGCAGTTGCCTCCAGCAAAGTGAGCAGCAACCCTGCCTTCAGCTGGGGCTTTTATAGTTTCTCTAATGAATATCCAATTAAGGGGGTGGTTCCCAGTTGTGTAACATTTCGTCTTGCACATGCTCAATTGGTCTCTTCCTTCAGCATGTTCATTGGTCAGACTCTATCACATGCATGAGGCATATTCAAGACTATTCCATGCTCTCTATCGAACATGCCCAGAACTGGATTTGCAAAAGTCAGCCCCATGCAGTCCCATTTTCCCCTGTTGGTGCTGAAAATAGGTGAAATTTGCACCAGTAACTTTCCTCCAGGGAGCACTCAGAGGAGGGGACCTTAGACCTCAGGGAGTGGCTGGAAAACCAGAGGGATCAATGGCCCCTTCACTGCTGGCAGCATAGATATAGGAACATAAATTAATCCTAGTTACCCAGACCTGGGGAAACAGGACCATGGCCCGGGAAGTGAGGGTTTAACTATTTATTTAGTTTTGACTTATTTAGCTGTTTTTAAAGCAAACTATAGATAAGAAACTTCTAACTCTACACATCAGCAAGAGTGTATGGCATTATCTGAAGACATATAAGAATGCTTGCACTCTCATTCCAAAACATTTAAAAAAATCAACTTTATAAAGTTTCTCAAATTAATGATATATCTTGTAACCCTCCATTATGTATAAATGAAAGTGATTGCTAGTTGAGGCTATATACTTCCAGTACTCCTTTACTGATAATAATAATTATACAAACAATAATAATAGCTAACACTTATTGAGAACTTACAATGTCACAGATAATATTCTAAGCATTTAACATGTGTTAATTCTATTTTTCCTACTAATAAAGTTATGAATTATAAACTACTATTTTTCCCATTTTATAGGTAAAGAAACTGATACACAAAGTGGCCAAATAACTTATCCAATATCACATAGAAAGTGATGAGGCCAGGACATTTACCCAGAAAAAATGGATTTCAGAGCATTATGGTAGCAAACCGTTTTCATTAAAGTAACAAAAGCAAAAACAAAACAAAACAAGACACACATAACCCACCCCCACCCAAAACACTTATTTTAAATATTCACTAAGAACAGTGATTGAATTACTTACTGGTTTATTCAACCTAAAACCAAGGTATATACCACAACCTTTAATACTCTTAGGGAAGGGAAAAGTAGGATGAACAAGCAACTGGAATAAGGAGTATCTTTCTAAATCAAGTATCCATGCAGCAAACACATGGATATAGAAAAATGCAAATAAGTGTTCTGAAGCAACTTTTTTAGATACAGAAAACTGACTTGACACTCAAATTATATTAAAGTCAATGAATAGTTTCTAATTTTTTCCTCTTTTGTGTTACATATATTTATAATCCTTCATTGCATTCATGTTATTATCATAAGATATGGAAAAATCTTTTAGATGACTGTTTTTTTTTTCCTGTTATATATCTACCACACATTTTTGTTTTCAAATATTATGTCTCAAGATGTTTATATCAATATAAGCAATTATAGTTCTCCCAAACTGGTAAATGTGGTCTACTTTTTAGAAAATTCTTGTTTTTGACTTTCTGATATTGTTGCTTTCTTCATCAAGTCCTGTGATTTTTTTTTAACTTCATAATTGGAATTAAAATTCTTAAGACATTGCCTGGAACAGAATAAGCTCCTAATAGACATTAGTTATTACTTGATAGTTGCTGCTGTCTGCAAAGGAAAGCATAGGTAACCAGGGTAACTGCTAAGTCTGTTCTCCAAATTGCCACTAGAGGGAGAGCTAAATATGTTTTGTGCATCATGATAATTTGACATATTGTAGATAAGGAGCTGGGTGGGAAGAAGCAAAATAAGGAAATGGGGAGAGCACAATGGATAGGAGGCTGGCAGTGCCAGGAAGCAACAAAGAAGCATGGCTGGGGAGGATCCACTGTGTTTAATGGGGCAATCAGTAGTTGTCAAAAATAGAGTGTGTATTAGGAATAGCAGAGGATAACAAAAAGATTCTGGCTTCTGATAATAAAAGCCTGCCCTTTCCCTTCATTTTGAAAGTACTGATTCAAACAATGTTAATAAGATTTTGAAGATGTTTAGCCTGGATGCATAATTTGTAAGCTTTAATTTTTGTTCTGTATCAGTTTTATCGAATTACTATTCTTGCTTTGACATTGTCCAACAAAATAATAGAAATTCCCAGGAGTGCTAGGCAGAATGTGTCAATAAAGAGCACAATTTTCTAAACAATAGAGACATTTTATCAACAGCAATATTTATAATTACCTATAAGTTCACATGGACAAAAAATATTTTCCAGGAATGGTTGGCCACTGTTATGTCCTCCACCATCCTGGAAAAGAATAAAAGAAACACATTACCTAACAGGAGTGGTTCTCAAACTTGAGCGTGCATCAGAATCACCTGGAAGGCTTATTAAATCATAGTTCACTGGGTCCACTCCTAGAGTTTCTGACTTAGGAAGTGTAGGGTAGGACCTGAGAATTTGCATTTCAATAAGTTCCCAGGTGACGACAATGATTCTGCTAGTCTGGAATCATATTTTTAGCACCACTGCCCTAGAAGCTGTTCTGTGGCATGCACTTCTATCAATTAAAGCAGCAGTCTAATGAAGCTCAATCATAAGTTTGATTCTAAAAATGACAATGATTCTGCTAGTCTGGAATCATATTTTTAGCACCACTGCCCTAGAAGCTGTTCTGTGACACGCACTTCTATCAATTAAAGCAGCAGTCTAATGAAGCTCAATCATAAGTTTGATTCTAAAAATGGTCAGGGGAGCAGAAATCCTAAATGTGTTCTCTAACAGATGAGAGTCATTGGCTATAAGGTTGAGGCAGAGAGTGTAGCTAAACAATTACCAGACAATAACCATCATTTAAAAAGGATTTAGTACACAGGCTCTATAATTATGAATCAATTGTATCATCTTCACGTAGAAAAGGTTGCGCATTATACTGAATTAACCCCATGATACACTAATGCCCAATTGTTGGCTGAAATATTAAGATTTGTCTTTCAATTATTTTTCCTTATCTCAGAACAAGAAATATTTTACTTCTTCATTTTAAGTAAAATATCTTTGACATTTTGGCACTTCTGCATCCCTGCTGTTTTATCTACTTATATTAAAATAATCTAAATTATTTTAAGAATTATGTACAGTGTACCTTATGTATTTTTCACAATCATCAGTATCATTGACATACTTAGCAGGTATTTAGTAAGTCTGCATAATCACCTTAAAAACTGGGTGCTTGTTTTTGGAATTATTTAATAGTGAGTTTTATTTTGTCTTTGTTTATTTATTTATTTTTAAATATGATTGCCACTGAGTTTTAGGCTTCCCCAACACACAACCACAGGGCTCAGTTTAATCTTATTTATTTGATATTTTAGACTGCTGTCAGGTTCTATTTATTGTTTTTTCAATTGACCTATAATATTTCACTTTTCTTACTTTTTCTCCAGAAACTTTTCATTCTTACTTAACATTGTTCATATTGAAACTCCTTTACCCAGTTCTTCATGAGTTGAGGAACAAAATAAATATGAAGATGGTGCCAGTGTTTCAAATGCTCCCCGCACACTTGATCAATTTGATGGGGAGAAATATCTGTCACATTATTAATTAGTACCATGTAACAAACAGGATTGTTTGGCAGAGTCCATTAATATTCATCCATTTTTTATTGTGATATTAAAAATACAATTGATTCTCCCATTTTGATTGAATAGGTCAATCCATTTGCAAGTGGAATAATGCATGTGGAGGCAAGACCTTATTCTAGAGCTAAATCTTTGGAACATGTTGGTTTCAATTCCAGTTGTTTGGAATTAACTCCAAGCCACAATTTCTAAATTATAAATATTAATCGTGTAGTTCTAGTAACAACTATTTCTAAAATATGATTTTTAACTACAAAGCCCCAAAGCTAGAGATACTTCCTATTAAAATATATATATATATATATATATATGTGTGTGTGTGTGTGTGCTTTTAATATATATTTAAATTTATCTTTGTTTTACTGCCTAGCGGATATATGTGTGTGTGTGTGTGTGTGTGCTTTTAATATATATTTAAATTTATCTTTGTTTTACTGCCTAGCGACCTGCACTGTGGAAAGCAATATTTACTAATTAATTTTATCATACGTTATTGCTTGATTTTGTCATATAAATTTGCTTGGTTTATCCATCCTATCTTGTGAATACTTTATTCCAACAAATTCAAAGTAATAAATAAAGCATCATAGAAGTTATTTTTAATTCTGCAGCAGGTTATTGTATTTACTTATTTTTATAATTTATTTTGAAATGAACTCAAACTTTCAGAAAGTTTTCAAGAACTGTGCAAATCTTCCCATATGCCCTGATTTCTTAATTGTTAACATTTTACACCACACTCTCTCTCTCCCCATACCCATTATCAAGCTATTAACATATTGGGCATTACCACAAACACACCAACATGAATTTCCCACAAACAAGGACACTCTTATACATCTCTTCAGTCCTACTGACCAGAAAAAAAACACCAATAGAACACTGCCAGCCAGATCACAAACCCAATTCAGAGATAACAATTGTCAACTATGTCTCTTTATACTTTCTGGTCCAGGAACCAGGTCAGGATCGTGAGTTACATAGTTGTCATGTCTTCTCAGTCTCCTTCAATCTTGAACTGCTCCTCTGTCTTTTCCTGTCTTTCATAATTCAGACAGTTGTAAAGAATACAGAAATTACACTGGGCAAGATGACCATCAATTAGTGTCCACCCAATGTCTCTTGATGACCAGTCTCAGACCATATTTGCTGGGCTGGAGCATCGTTGAAGTGATATGATCTTCTCAAGGCATCACATCAGGAGGCAGATCGTGTTGACTTGTTCTCTCTTTTTTTTTTTTCCTCTTTGTCTTTTTTCGTGACCGGCAACAGGATTGCAACCCTCGGTGTCGCGCCCGCACCACGCTCAACCATTGAGCAGACCGGTCTCTATATGGGATCCAAACCCTCGGCGGGAGCGCTGCCACGCTCCCAAGCGCTGCACTCTCCAGTGCGCCACCGGGCCGGCCCCTTGACTTGTTCTCTTGCTGGTTATGTTAACTTTGGTTATCTGGTCAAGTTGTTGTCTGCCAGGTTTCTCTACCATAGAGTGACTATTTCCCTTTTTAGTTATTTTGTGGAATAATGTAATGAAACTGTTACAATATTCTGTTCCTAATTAAACCCATCCTCCAGCCTTAGCACCCTTTAATAATTCCTAAATATTATGATTGGCAAATATTAAAACACATTTGATAATCAAATTTTCCCAG
>NW_007732484.1:56215-78106 GCF_000696425.1 Galeopterus variegatus | reverse complement strand
AGCCTTAGCACCCTTTAATAATTCCTAAATATTATGATTGGCAAATATTAAAACACATTTGATAATCAAATTTTCCCAGATTTGGTCATTGGAATCTCTTTCCAAATGACTCCCAAGTCTTTATGGCATGTTTTAATGTTCCTATTTTTGGAACAAGATGCTCCAAGTTCATTTTCCCTGACCCTGCCCTAGAATCAACCACTTTTCTAAGGAGTTCTGGTTCCTTTCAGTGGAAGATGGTATTTAGAAACAAAGACCTTAGTACTCAGTGTGCTCATTGCTACTGGGGTACCATTGCTTCTAGAATTTCTTGGCAGAGAGATGTTAAAAAAAAAAGAAAAAAGAAAAAGAAAAATAAGTACATATTCTATCAATGAATTCAATTCTATCTATAAATATGTACTAAAAAAACATTTGTTCACATCTCTACCTCCAATTCCAATTTCATACAACAAGGTCTTTTCTATATTTGTAAATCCCTTACCGGCACCCATTATTCTCAATATATTTGCCTGTTTATCTCCTGCCACCCCACTGACATCTCCTTACTTGTCAGGTACTCTGCAGCCTCTCTTGACCCTAACACCACCACCACCTCCATTGCCATTTCCTTGTCATTAGGCCATGCTGTCACCTCCCATCATAGCCATTCCTCACCCTGACCCATCACTGCTTTCTCAGCCATTAGGCATTATGTTGCCTCTGTGCGCTCCTCCCACTCACTCCTTTTAGAGATTTGACAGCCACTATATTTTAATCTTCTATATAGAAAAAAATGCTGACTTACTGTGAAAAATAACCTTACATTGTGGCTAGTGCCAAGGCAAAAGTTATTTCAGTAGACTGAGAAATTCAAGATGATTTAAAGATGATAAACACAGCTAGAGTTCAAGTGAAGTTAGAAACTTTATGACATTTGGTTTCTGCCCCTACTGTCTCCAAAGTTAGCAATTATTTTCTGTTACTCTGTCCCACATGCACACTTCATCGACTGCCTGTCAACAGCATTCAACACTGCTAACCAGTCCTTAGAAAATCTCCTTTCCATTGCCTTCTATGCCACTACTTTTGAAGAATAAAGAAATCAAGATTTTTTCCAACATAGTACAACATCATGGAGAAATTGACAGCATGCTGAGATGATAAAGTGATTCACATAAACTGAATTAATTCCAAAGATGCAGGAATTTGAAGTCGAAAATGATGAAGGAAAATGCAGCCTTCAAAATATCCCTTGATAGGGCCAGCCAGTGGCACACTTGGAAGAGCATGGTGCTGATAACACCAAGTCAAGGGTTAAGATCCCCTTACCAGTCACCTTTAAAAGAAAAAAATTTATATATTGCTTGGTAGGTTTAAAGGAATTCTGCCTATATTATTAGGATTTGTGTCTATTTAATTTTACATATATTTTCTCATCTTTCACTTTAAACCTGTCATGTCTATAAAGTGTGTTTCTTATAAATAACATATAGTTGGGTCCTGTCTTTTGTCAGCTTTGATCATCTCTGCCTTTTAGTTAAGGTGCTTAGTCCATTTGCACTTAATATAATTATTCATATGTTTAGATTTAAGTCTACCTTCTGGAATTTAATTTTTGTTAGTTTCTTCTTTCTTTACTTTTTTGAGTAAATTCTTTTTTTGTAATTCCATTTTATCTCCTCTTGACTTTGTAGTTAACTCATTTTGTGTGATTTGGTAGTACTCGCATTGATGATTATAAAACATGTCTTTAAATTATCACCAGCTGCCTTAAAAAATATTCTAGTTCTTCAAATTTATGTAAGATCCTTACAATAGCACACTTTCAAATACCATACTCTCCTGCTTTGAAATCTTGTTGCCATATATTTTGTACCTACATACACTATAAACTCCACATTATGTTCTTAGTAGTCTTAATTTAAATAGTGAACAGTCTTTTTAAAAGATGTACTTACATATGCACACATACACTCTTACACACAGAACATATTTTTCAGAAGTTCCAGATTAGTTCATTTTCTGTTACTTATAACAGAATACCTGAAACTGGATAATTTAAAAGAAATGAAATTTATTTCTTATAGTTTTGGAGGCTGGGAAGCCCAAGGTCCAGGGAACACACATGGTGAGGGCCTTCTTTTGGGTGGGAACCCTCTACAGGGTCCTGTGGTGACTCAGGCAATTGCATGGTAAGAATGCCCACAGTTCTCATGTGCTGTCCTTATAAAGCCACCAGTCCACACTCATGATAATTCATTCCTCCATGAATGGATTAATCTCCTCTTGAGAGCATAGTCCTCATGATCTAATCACCTTTTAAAGGCTCCGCCTTTCAAATACCATAATCAGATTTCCCAACCTCTTAACACTGTTACAATGGGGATCAAGTTTCCAGCACATGAACTTTTATGGGACACATTCAGTCCATAGCAGGTTCTCTATATTTCATGTCCCATTTACCCTTCCTGAGGCTTTTTACTCCTACCTAAAATTTCTGATTTCTGTCTGTGTCATTTTTTTGTTTAGCTTAAGAAATTTCTTTAGCATATTTTGTAGAGTATGTCTTTTGAAGATGATATCAGGCTTTGTTTATCTAAAAATGTCTTTATATGATTATTATGGGTCATAATAATCATACACAGTGTATATTGACAAAATAAAAATTTAACGAAAAAAAAAATAAAAATGTCTTTATATTGCCTTCATTTTTGATGAATATTCTGCCTTATGTGGAATTCTATGTTAATAGTTTGGTTTCTTGGTTTTTTATTTTCTTGTGTGTGTGTTTTTTTGTTGTTGTTATTATCTTTTAGGACATTAAAGATGTTTTATTAGCTTCTGGCCTCCATTGGTTCTAATGAAAAGTCAGTCATAATTCATATTATTGTTCTCTGTATATACTGTACTTGTTTTTATTCTGATTGCTTTCAGAACTGGGTCTTTATCTTCATTTGCAGGAATTTTTCTATGATGTCTCTAGGTATGGTTGTCTTTGAATTTACTGCACCTGGGTTTTCTAAGCCTCTTGGATTTGTGGCTGGTATATTTTATTAATTTTGAAAAATTCTTAGTCACTGTATTCAAATATTTCTTTTGTGTCATTCTTTCTCTTTTCTCCTTCAAAGATTTTATTTACATGCACAATAGATTGTTTGGTATTGCCCCTACAATTCTCAGATATACTATTTATTCATTCACTCACTTTTTCCTCTTTTTATCTTAGTGTGGCCCATTTCTATTGAGCTGTCTTCAAGTTCAGATTATTTTCCCTGCTGTGTTCAGTTTTTGATAAGCCCATCAAAAGTTATCATTTTTGATATTATATTTTTTATATCTAACATTTTAATTTGCCTCTTTTTTATAGTTTCCATTTCTCTGCTGTTTCTGTACATGTTGCCCACTGTACTATATACTTTGATAGATTTGTCATAGCTGGGCTATAGCACTTATCTGCTAATTTTACTCATCTGATAATTCTAACATTTGGTTCATCTCTTAATCTGCCTCTATTGACTTTTTTGTCTCTTGACAACATATTTTTTTTTCTTCTTCAGATTTTGCATAATTTTTAATTGAGTGCCGAAATTGTCTGTAATATAACATTAGAAGTTTGAGTAAATAATATCTATGCCCAGAAGCAAGCATGCCTTTTTTCTACTAGACTGTAAATATATGTGTATGTGGTGGAAGGAGGGTGATTCAATCTGGTTTATATGGAACTAGGACTAGACTTTGTGGTAGCTTTAGTTAGATTCAGTTTACTATATATTTCAAATTATTTGGTGACAAAATCAGAATGTCTCCCTAGACAGGGCTTGGTTTCTGGGTGCCCTCGAGGCTTTTTATTTTTCCTGCCTTTCCCTGAGCCTTCAACAAATCTGTGTGCTTGTACCTAAGGGAGATCTCTATCTGTTATCTTGACTCACTCACAGCAAACCTGATTCCCCACCCCACCTCTGACCAGCACACCAGCCATAGATAGCTGCTGCCTCACACTCGATGCAAGATATGGAATGCCTGTAAGATTTCTCTAAACTCTCTTATCCTGCTCTCAGATTTCACCAGGCCTCTATTAGTTTTCTATTATTGCTGTAACAAACTACCACAAACCTAGTAACTTAAAATAATACAAAATTATTATTTTACAATTCTGGAGGTCATATATCTCCAATAGATCTCACTGGGCTAAAATTAAGGTGTCAGCAGTGCTACATTCCTTCTTGAGGCACTAGGGGAGAATCTGTTTCCTTGCCTTTCAAGCTTCTAGGGGTCACTTGCATTCCTTGGTTCACAGCCCCCTTCCATCTTTAAACCCAGCAATTGCATTAATCGAGACCTCTGCTTGTCTCATCTCTTTCACAGGCTCTGACACTCCTGCCTCCCTCTTTTACTTATAAGGTCCCTTGTGATGACAGGCCTAGATAATCCAGGATATTCTCCCCATCTTGACATCCTTAACTTACATCTGCAATGTTCCTTTTGCTATCTAAGGTGATATAAACATAGGATATGAAGACTAGGACTTGGGCATCTTTGGTAGACCATTATTCTGCCAACCACAGGCCCTCTGTGCCTGTCCTTCTGGAAGATCTCTCTGAGTTTTCTGGCTCTTTGTAAGTCACAGAGGTTCTGCTGCAATATATTCAACGTGAAACTGAAGGAACCTATGGGGTTTCTCTGTTCTCATGCCTGTCCTTAGATTTCATTAGTTCGCACATACCTGTGCCTCAGGGGGTTCTCTTTCAACTCTCCTGCCACTTTCCAGCAACACATTTCCACTGCTTTGTACTCATTGAAAGGTCCAGAGTACCTATAATGTTCCTCTTGATTCACGTACACAGGCCTCAGATTTCACAAGCAATGTGTTCCTAGGACTTATTGGAGAGTCTCTGTCTGTCAGCTCTCCCGTCAAGTCTCCACGTACAGGTAGCCACCATTTCACTTTCTCTCAAGGACCAGAGTGCTGTGGAGTTCTGTTAACTCAGCTCTAACTTCAACCCATCTGGCACATGTACACCATAGAAAGTCTCTCAATTCTCCTGTCTCCAATCTTTCATATGTATAGTTGGTTACAGCCCACTGGAAAGAGTTGTCGGTTTGTGCGGATTCTCCTTGACATGGTACAGATATGTCAGCATATACCCAGTCTTGCAAAAAGTCCATCTCTTATCTTCTCACCTCACCAATGGCAGCATACTCCTCGTCCTGCCACTTCACCAGTGGTGAAAGAAGCATGAGTGTGCTTTTTCCTAAAAGGCACTTGTCACTTTCTGAATTTTATTTATTTTTTTTTTCGTTTTACTTTTTATTGAAACTTAGTTAATTGCACATATTGTGGGGAACAGAGTTGAATATCAATACCTGTGTGCAATATATGATTTTCAAATCAGGAGAATATATTCCACATTATAAAATGAAATAGATTTTCATGGTCCTTACCCCCTGTCTTCCTCCCCCTTTCCCACCTCTGGTAACCTCAGTTCTGTTCTCTCCTTTTGAAAGTTCAGCATATTATTGTGACTATTGTATTTTTCTTTATTTTTTATTTGTTTATTTTTTTAGCTCCCACTTATGAGTGAGGACGTGCAGTATTTCTTTCTGTGCCTGGCTTATTTCACTTAGCATAATTTTCTCTAAGTTCATCCATGTTGCTGTGAATGGCAGTATTTCGTTTTTGTTTGTTTGCTTGTTTTATAGCAGAGTAGTATTCCATTGTGGAAATATACCATATTTTCATTATCCAGTGGTCCATTAATGGACATTTAGGTTGGTTACAATTCTTGGCTATTGTAAATAGAGCTGCTATAAAAATGGGAGTGTAAGTATCCCTTTGACATGAAGATTTCCTTTCCTTTGGGTGTATACCCAGTAGTGGGATTGCTGGATCATATGGCAATTCTATCTGTAGCTGTTTGAGGAACCTCCATACTGTTCTCCATAATGGCTATATTAATATAAAGTCCCATCAACAGTGCAGAAGGGCTCTTCTTTCTCCACATCCTCACCAGCATTTGTTATTCTCTGTCTTTTTTAAAATAGCCAATCTGAGTAAAGTGAGAAAATATATCAAAGTGGTTTTGATTTGCATTTCCCTGATGCTTAGTGATGTTGAGCATTTTTTCATGTGCCTGTTGGCCATTAGTATGTCTTCCTTTGAGAAATATCTCTTTAGCTCCTTTGCCCATTTTTTAAGCAGATTATTTGTTTTTGTTTTTTTTTTTTTTTTTTTTTTTTTTTACTGTTTTTTGAGTTCCTTGTATATTCTGGATATTAATCCATTATCAGATGCACAGTTTGCAAATATTTTCTCCCAGTCTGTAGGTTGCTTTTTTCACTTTGTTGATTGTTTCTTTTGCTGTGCAGAAGCTTTTTAGTTTGACATGATCTCATTTATTTATTTTTCCCTTTGTTGTTTGTGCTTTTGGGGTCTTACTCATAAAGTCTTTGCACAATTCTACTTCCTGAAGTGTTTCCCATATGTTTTCTTTCAGCAGTTTTATAGATTCAGGTCTTATATTTAAGTCTTTATTCCATTTTGAGTTGATTTTTTTATATGGTGGGAGATATGAATCTAGTTTCATTCTTCTACATATGGATTTCCAGTTTTCCCAGTACCATTTACTGAAGAGGCAGTCTTTTCCTCGATATATGTACTTGTTACCTTTGCCAAAGATCAGTTGACTATAAGTATGTGGGTTGATTTCTGAGTTCCATATTCTGTTCTTTTGATCCATGTGTCTGTTTTTATGCTAGCACAATGCTGTTTTGATTACTATAGCTTTGTAATATAATTTGAAGTCAGAAGTTGTTCAGGATTGCTTTGGCTATTCAGGGTCTTTTATTGTTCCATATGAATGTTAGGATTGTTATTTTCTATTTCTGTGAAGCATGTTACTGGTATTTTGATAGGGACTGCATTGAACCTATAGATCACTTTGGGTAGTATGGGCATTTTCAAAATGTTAATTCTTCCAATCCCAGAGCATAGAATGTCTTTCCATTTTTTTTGTGTCCTCTTTAATTTCTATCAACAGTGATTTGTAGTTCTCATTGTAGAGATCTTTCACATCCATGGTTAATTTGATTCCAAGATTTTTGTTTTTTTGTGAGGGTTTTTTTTTTTTTTTTGGTGACTATTGTATATGGGCTAGCATTCTTGATTTCCTTTTCTGCTAGTTCATCATTGGAGCATAAAAATTCTACTGATTTTTGCATGTCGATTTTGTATCCTGCAACTTTTCTGAAATTGTTAATCAACTCAAAGTTTTTTGTAGAGTTTTTAAGTTTTTCTACATGTAGGATTGTGTCATCTGCAAACAGGGACAGTTTGACTTTGTCTTTTCCAATTGGATGCCTTTTATTTCTTTCTCTTGCCTTATTGTTCTGTCTAGTACTTCTGATACTAAGGAGTGGTGAGAGTTGGTATCCTTGTCTTGTTTCCATTCTTAAGGGAAAAGCTTTCATCTTTTCCCCATTCAGGATGATATTGGCAGTGGGTTTGTCATATATAGCTCTTATTGTGTTGAGATACTTTCCTTATTGTGTAATATACTAAAAAGCATATGTACTTCACAGGGCTTGGTTTTCCAAAGCTTTGCAGTTTCAAATATTGACCTTTCAAGGACAGGAAATTTTCCTTAGACTATAAGTCTCTGTTGCAAGATAAGAACTGTGGCACAGCAGCTAGCTCAAAGACAGACTAGCTACTCATTGTTATGTAAAGATACTGAGAAATTGCTATTAGAAGGAATGTTTGCTAAGATCAAGCTTGTGTTGATAAGACCACTTAATTGTCTACTGGAATGTCATCTGGCTTGTTTCACTGAAAGTTACCAACCTATGTTGTTAAACTATAACCCCACCTTTATTCTCTTCCTGTAACTTCTTGGTCTAGAAAATAAATGCAGGAAGAGAACCCCAATTTGGAGTTAATTTCCCAAATGGAAGGGTTGGCTCTCACTTGAGCATTCCCAGGGAAGTTAACCTCTTCGGGGCCTCTCACTGCTTGGAAGAGATGGGCTTTGAGTAATCCTTTGCATCTCTGTCACTCAGGGGAAGTGGGGTGACAAATCCGTGGGGGGCAAAGCAATGCAAAGCAGCACCTTATAGACCTTATTTGCTGAGAGACTTTATCATGAAGGGATGATGAATTTTGTCAAATGCTTTTTCTGCACCTATTGAGATGATAATATGGTTTTTGTCCTTGAATTTGTTATGTGGTGTGTCACATTTATTGACTTCCATATGATAAATCATCCTTGCATCCCTGAGATGAATCCCTCCTGATCATGGTGTATAATTTTTTGATGTGTTGCTGTATTCTGATCACTAATATTTTATTCAGTACTTTTCCATCTATATTCATCAAATACATTGGCCTATACTTTCTTTATAGTTTCTTTATTGTTGCTGTATCTTTGTCTGGTTTTGGTGTCAGGGTGATGCTGGCCTCATAGGATAACTTTGGGAGAATGGTCTCTGTTCAATTGTTTGGAATATTTTGAAGAGAACTGGTATCAATACCTCTTTAAACATTTGGTAGAATTCAACACTGAAACCATCTCGTCCTGGGCTTTTCTTTGTTGGGAAACTGCTGATTACTGCTTCAATCTTGTTGCTGGTTATTGGTCTGTTCAGGTTTTGTATTTCTTCTTGGTTCAGTCTTGGTACTTTGTATATGTCCAGAAGTTTATCCATTTCCTCCAGGTTTTCAAATTTGTCTATAATATAGTTGTCTATAGTAGTCTCTAAAGATTCTTTGTATTTCTGTGGTATCTGTTGTTTCCTTTTTCATTTCTAATTTTTGTTATTTGGGTCTTTCCTCTTCTATTTTTTGTTAGTCTAGCTAATGGTTTGTCTCATTTTTCTTCAAAAAAAAAAACCACTTTCTTTATTTCATTGATTTTTTTGTGTGTGTGTATCTATTTCATTTAGCTCTGCTTTGATTTCTTTGTGAGCTCAGTTTTCTAATAAAATTTTAAAATCTAATTTTGTAGGTTTTTCTAGTTGGTATCATTAGTAAAGTGGGTGCAATATTTTGCTGTGGCTTCATACATACACTTTAAGTAGAAATAGAAGTTTTCCAATCTAAATGAAATCTTGAAAGGTAGGGTGAATCCACATAACATATGGATTAAAAATGGGGCTTATTGAGGGTTATTTCAAACCTCTGTGTTAAGCTTATCTGCATTGCAGGCTTAATTACTACCTAATATTTGATCCAATATTTTATCCCCATAAGTGGCTGTTGCATCACGAGATTAGAAAGTGAAGAAAAGGTGAAGGAAATACTAAATTTACGCAATATTGATTATGATGATCCACTGAATAACACTTTGAAATCCAAAGAAAGTTTTAACTTTCTTATCTGGGTTTTACAGCCCTTACCTTTGTATTCTTGATTGGAAGTTCCAGATAGAAAGCCTGGCATTACTTATAGTTGCTGAGAGAAATTGTAATTAGTTTCAAAATTTTCCTAAAGTATAAGAAGAAAAAACACTGAAAGCTGGTGTAAAAACATTATCAATTGACACACGCTTTCTTTTAAAATCAAAGATTTGCAGCAAGGGATTATGAAGAAGTATTTGATCAAGATATTGGGACTGTTTGGAGAAGTAAATTTTACTTTACCTGAAAAAGAACTCCTGGAGGGCAGACTTCTGCTGTCGATGAAGCAGTGGAGCAGCTCTGAGACTACTGGTAGAGACCGCATGCCATCTGAAACTGGAGATAATCTAATTAACTGCATTGCCAGAAAATTGTGGCCGGACCTTACCACAGAGATGTTATAACATTGACAGGGCTAAGAGGCAGAATAGTAAAAAAGCTACCCGCAGTGTTAAAAGCAAATGTTTTGGGGTGTGGTACTTGCCGCTGAGAAGTAACCTTATTAAGTACTTATTTGTATTTAATAACATGGAGAACAGCTGGACTCTGCACAAATTTTAACCAATAGAAAAAAGAAAAAATCTTCTTCGTATATGTTAAAAATGTTACAGGTTTTTGCAAAGAGCTGTGTATGAAGCTGCCACTTTGCAGAGAAGAATGAACTAGGTTTGATTAGAGCAAATAATACTGGGAATATTTATGGTAAAATCCTGCTAGAAAACCTCATTCAAGGTCTCCTTGCAGGAATCCTCTTAATATTCCCTGTTTGTATGAAAGGGAGACAAAGAGTTAATTAGTATTGGCTGCTCTTAGGGAAGAGTCCAGAACAGAAGGCACTGGTAGGGTAGACCCAACTCAGAGCTGGAGTGTGGAACTTGACAATCATATGACATAATTCAAATTCATTATACTTAAAACTTCAGATGAATGAAGATAGGAGCCTCCCTCCTAGAAAAGCCCCCAGAAGAGACACGCAGCCCTTACAGAAAATTAATTCTACTAATGTGCTGCTAAGGTAACAGATGGTCACAAACAAGATAGCTGTGACAAATCAACAAATTACCTCCTGGAACATAGCAAATTAGCATGCCTGAAGCTGACCCAGGAGAAGTTGTAGCAATTTGGCTTTCTGTGCTGTCAAGTACCAAATGATTGAAGCACGATCCCAAATATAGCTGGAGATATCTCCTAGCAGAGATGTCAGATGACACTTGATACGAAATGCTTGTGGGACTAAATTCCATGGCTTGGTGAAGCTTTGGCTATGGAAAAAAATGGATATTACTTGGCAAAATTCACCATAATGAGAATTAAGCTGCAATGGTGGGCTAATTAAGTCTTGCTTGGGAAGGATAGAAAAAATGAAGTGTAGTCAGATTACACTTCCTGGATACATGTTGCTCATTTACATATTTTAAGGTAGAGACTCCTGAGTCAGAGGATGAGAGAGTATGCCATCAAAGGGTATGTAACACCAGCATGCGGAACTAAAGAAACTAACATTGGCTGGGATTCAGAAGATGGATAAGATCTTATAGGGTAATGATTCTCAAACTTTAATATTTATGTGAATCACCTGAGGGTCTTGTTAAAAATGTAGATTCTTATTTTGCATTTCTCACACACCGTTCAGTGATACAGACGCTGCTGTGCAGGGATCACATTATAAATATCATGATGATAGAGACTCAGGCAGGGAAAATAACCCCATGCTCCTTCCGAGCTAAATCTAAACATCACACTGCTATTTTTCAGTTTTGTTTTGCTTGTTTTTTAAAGAAGGCAGCATCTCCAAAGTCCATGACTCACTTGTGGTTTATTTTCTGCTGCTAGTGTCCCTGTGCTAAAGTCAATACCTTTGGAACACAAAGGCTCTTTATTCTCCCAAGGCATCCCTAGCACTCAAGGTTCCCTGAGACTGTAACAAGGACAGATATGGAGCCATAAACAGGAACAGATGACATTTTAACCTCTCAGCTATGACTAACAGGTTGGGGCAAAAGTATTATATTCTGGGGGCTGAGTTTGGCAGATTTTTGCGTACAAATTATACAGATGAATGTAATACATTCAAATATTTATCCAGACTCTCACTATATTGATTAAACCATTATCAACTTTTTTTTTCATTAAATTTTTATTTTGTCAATATACACTGTATATGATTATTATGGCCCATCACCGACACCTCCCTCCCCATTATCAACTTTTATATCAAGTTTTTTGATATAAAAACTTGACTCGAAAATAGCATATTAGAGATGTGATAAGGTCCTCCAAAAGACTGGGTTTATACCAAATAGAATGTTATTGCTGATTTTATGTATTGTGTAGATAAGATAACCTGTCATAGAAGCCAACATGCACCTAAATGTAAAGGTGGCTCCTCCAGATGCTACTTTCAGCAGGTGCATCAAAAAGGCTGCAGGTTTTCCCCAGATTGCTCCTTGAGCAGATGTTATTAGACAACATCTGCTTTTTCCTGCTCACAGACCTTTAATTTAAGTCCTCTCCACACTAACAGTCTAGTTATCTGATACTCATTTGAGTCAGCTTTGTTTGAAGTCCTGAAAGGAAACATACACCAGCTTGAGATTCAAAGCCATCCCTGCTGAGAAGTGATAAGTAGTAAGGCAACCATCTTAACTGTAATCTTTAGAGAAGATGCCCTTTTTTAGATTTTTTTTTTTTTTTTTTTTGCAATTATATGATCTTTTGCAAATTGGTCTTCTCTGCGAAAATGATGGATAGGAAGCTTTATGCAGTGTAATACAAGCTGGATAATCAGTGACCTTTCCACACATTTTTAAAAATTCTCTGAAATTTTGGTTAGAACAGGATTCCTAGACTTTGGGATTCATAGACCAGTACAATTAAAACACAAATAAAAATTGAAGAACTGCCATAGGGTTGCTTTTATTTTGCCAATTAAAATTTTTTTAAAGAAGGAAAAACTGGTCTCAACCACTATCTGCCATCACCATAATTTCATAAAAGAAACAATATGCTAACAGTAAAATATAGAAAATAGGAGGGATATTCTTTCAGAATAAAAGCAATCCACCAAGCTGAATGAATTTAGCTTTATGGAAAGTTTGCCATCTATTATTTTTCTCCTTTTTCTGAATCCTTTACTTATATTAACTCTCAAATAAATTTCCCCTTCTTTTTTTATTTTTATTTTTTTGCCTCCTTGCCCATCTGTACCCCCCATAGTTACAATCTGAGCATGTGTTTAAGGTTTACCAGCTAAGAGATGGTGAATTCAAACCTAGGCCTGTTTGATTTTCACTTTACCATGTAAGCTCCTGGTAGCAATTTTAAAGCAAATTCCTCTCCTCTATTTTTTTTGTTATTTAGCTTAACTCATAGGCTGATTTTTTCCTCATATCTGAAAAATATTGGCAAATTCTTGCCTCTCAATTATCCTAACTTAAGTCAAATTCTCATCACTTCTAATCTGTTTTCTTAAAATTGGTCCATAACTTTTTTCCATAAGTTTAGTCTGTGTTGTTTGAGTCTGTATGAGTCAGGGTTCTCCAGAGAAACAGAACTAACACTTTATCTATCACCTATCTATCTCATCTAGATACAAAAAGTTCATGGAAAGAGTCATATTATCAATTTTTTTTTATTTTGACATTTACTTGTACATATTTGTGGGGTATAGTATGTTGTTGCAATACACGCATATAATTTTAATTCTATTTTTCCATGAACCTTTTGAAGTACCATTTTATAAAAGGAGATTTATTTTAAGAATTGGTTCACACAATTACGGAGGCCAAGAAGTCCAACAATATGCCATTTGCAAGATGAAGAACCAGGAAAGCCAATGGTGTAATTCAGTCTGACTTTGAAGGTCTGAGAACCAGGAGTTCCAATATCTGAGGGCAGGAGAAGATGGATTCCCCCAGCTCAAGCAGCGAGCATTTTCCCTTCTTTGTTTTATCACTTTCTTGTTCTATCTGGGCCCTCAAAGGATTGGATGAGGCCCACCTTCATTGGTGAGGTAAATATTCTTTAGTTAGTCCTCTGATTCAAATACTAACCTTTTCCAGAAACACTCTCACAGACATACCCAGAAATAATGTTTTAACCGCTATCTGGGTATCCTTTAACCCAGTCAAGTTGACATAAAATTAACCATCAGCAAAGTCCAAAAATGAAAATTTAGATATCATATCAATCCTTTCTTACAAAAAAATCTGAAAACTTCTCTTTGTCTTCAGATGATGTGCATTTTTCATAGATGACCTGCTCCATGTCCCCATATGTTCATGCTCATTTCCTCATTTCTGCTCCTGTGCTCATACCATACACTTTGCCTATCTATGCATTCTTTATACTAGGAATCCTACCTGCCTGCAGCATCCATTCCCACTGTTTCAGTGGGAGTAGATAATTCCTGCTCATCTTTTAAGATTCAGTTCACATTGCATCTCTTCCAGGAATCAATGTTTGACCACCTGGCCAGGAAGTTTCTCCTCCTGTCTTCTGTCTTGGTACCCCTACATAAAATTGAGAGAAGGTGCAGAAAAAAAGAAAGTTCATGGGCACCTGAGTCAGAAAATTTGATTGATACTCCAGCTCTGTCATTTCACCTGGGCAAATTACTTAAACTGTCTGAAACTCTACTTCCTTATGTGTAAAGTGGTGACAATAATATCAACCACATAGCATTTATTGGGATAAGATATAAGGAATGCCACTTACAGTACCTGGCACAAAGAAAATATTCAATGACTACTAAGTTTTAATTGTAAATTAAGTTGCGAATGTTTCAAGTTTTGATTACATGCACTTATCACAATACAACTGGAAATGTTCTATTTGTCTACCTTCCCCACTAGACTGCAAACTCTTTAAAATAGAGACTGTGCTTTATTTATATATCTCTAGAGAACAAGGTCAGCAAATTGCACTGTTTTGGATGAAGTAATGAACATTCCCATACCCTAAAACATTTTAACTTACAAGAAATTAACTTACATTAAAAAGACACCTGAAACAGAGCCAGTAGTCTTTGTAAACTAAAATGCCAGTAGTCATTTTCGATTTCTCTGGGGATCACTCCATGAAAAGGCAAGCTTGATACTCAGAGAATGCTGTCTGGAGTACACTCCTTCTGCAAGTCAGAGACTCAAAATAATCTTGTGTTGTCTCCTGATAGCACATCAGAGTAGACTTCTCTAGGCTTTTAGTAGAGACTTAGTACAGTTTTGCAGTTTGTTTAACGGCCACTAAAAGTGCAGCTCAATATTTTTATAGAGTGTCTTTTCTCATCCTCTTGCTAAATATATTACTGTAGTCTTTAAGAAAATATCTTGCTTTTAAATATTTGATAACAAAAGGCTTAAGCATAAACTATTATTTCTGAGTTGTTTCTCTATAGAGATTTAAGCCTAAAATAGGATTTGATATCTCAAAATGGCACACTGGAAAGTAAGTAAAATATTTAAAGGCCAAAGCACAGCTGCAATGTGAATAAAATATTATCAGGCATGTCCTTGATCTTTAGCTTTATTACAGGTTGGAGACTTTTAATTTTTAATAAAATTCATTGCAATGGCAGATAAGATAGATTGTTCCCAATGGTGGTTCATATCAAAGAAATGATATAACATGCCTGACTACCAAACATAATGGTATGATTAATTCAATGAATTAATTACTTCTTTTGTTGCATATTCATGCGTTTTATTGAGAAATAATTCCCTGAAGATTACTCGTCTATGGAGAAACATAATGAATAAAAAATGAACAAGATGTTTAAAAGTTGAAAGAAAGAAGGAAATTAGAAGACAGTAGTATATGCCCACCCAGATAATGCTGTTTGGTCTATGATTTCCAAATTGAGCAAGGGGTTAAATATTTGTTTAGTTTGAAGGTGGGAGATGGCAAAGATTGTCATTACATTTTCATCAAACGTCATAGAGCATAGAAATAGGTATTTTCCTTTGGCATAATACTTTTCTGGTTTATTAAGATTTATAGCAGAGCCTTGCAGGTTACAATGACAGTTCTTTAGCAGTTCATGTTTGTCTTTCCTCACTCTCCTATCCAAACACTCACAAGAACAATTGATAGAAACACACAAATACAATAGCATTAGGGAGTGAGTGTACTGATTAATTACCTGCTAAAACCGAGGAGAAATGTTCATTAGTCAAAGTGAAGATTGAGCTCTGTAGCAAATAAGCACTTTCAGGGAAAACAGAGTAAGCATTTATATGATAAGCATATATAAGCACTTTCAGTGTTTATCTATTTCATAGTAAGTATATATACAATAAGCATATATCCAAGGAAGAGGGCTATATTTTCATTCACATCCAATATAGCACTCTTCCTTTGACATACGCTTATTAGAGGACAGAGTCATACATTTTTGACTGAAAGGTGGTTTTTGTTTGTTTTATTCTGCTTTGTATTGTTTTGTTTTATTATTAACATTTTTTCATTACCCTGCAACCCCATCCCCAGTGAAAATCACTCGATATGGATTTGGGGACCATAACATCTAATTAATTAAAGCAGATGAAAGCATGTAATGATAGATCACTTCCTAAAATAAAAAGTAAGCAATAAGAAAATCTCTGAGGAAGGGGAGGAGGGTACCTGGTTTCTACACTTTTATCCATTCTTCCTAGTAAAGGATTATAATTTCACTGTCCGATATAGTAGCTACTATCCATATGTGGAAATTAAGCACTTAAAACATGGCTAGCTCAAATTGAGATATATTCTAAGTGTAAAGTACATAGTACATTGTAAAGAGTTCATACTAAAAAAAAACATAAAGTATCTCATTAATGTTTTGTGTTAATTATATATTTTAGATATATTGGTTTAAACAAAATTTGAATACTTATTATTTTTATTTTTTTTTCTGTTTCTAGAAAGGTGTTTTTTTTTAATTTAATTTAATTTTGTCAATATACAATATGGTTGATCATTGTGGCCCATCACCAAAACCTCCCTCCCAACAATGTCCTTTCTGTATGCGTGTTGTATCAACTTCAAGGAATTGTAATGTTATGTCTTCTTCCCTCCCCCCCTGGTTTTTTTGTGTATTTATTTATTTTTAGCTCCCACAAATAAGTGAGAACATGTGATATTTATCTTTCTGTGTCTGACTTGTTTCACTTAATATAATTCTCTCAAGGTCCATCCATGTCGTTGCAAATGGCAGTATTTCATTATTTTTTATAGCTGAGTAGTATTCCATTGTGTATATATACCACATTTTCCATATCCACTTATCTGATGATGGACATTTGGGCTGGTTCCCACTCTTGGCTATTGTAAAGAGTGCTGCAATGAACATTGGAGAACGAACCTCCATACCATTTTCCATAGAGGCTGCACCATTTTGCAGTCCCACCAACAATGTATCAGACATCCTTTTTCTCCACAACCTCGCCAGCATTTATTGTTCACAGTCTTTTGGATATTAGCCATCCTAACTGGGGTGAGAGGGTATCTCAGTGCCAAAGAAACAATTAACAGAGTTAAAAGACGACCAACAGAGTGGGAGAAAATATTTGCAAAATATACATCTGACAAAGGATTAATATCCAGAATATACAAGGAACTCAAACAACTTTACAGGGAAAAAACAGGCAACCCAATTAAAAAATGGGCAAAAGAGCTAAATGGGCATTTCTCAGAGGAAGATATATGAATGACCAACAGACATATGAAAAAATGCTCAACATCACTCAGCATTCGGGAAATATTTTTAATTTTTTTAATGTAATGTGGTTACTAGAAAAAATTTCAATTACGTACATGGCTTACACTGTGGCTTGCATTATATTTCTATTTGACACGTTGATTTAAAATATTTCTACCATATAACTATTGAAATAATGCAGAAATAGATTTCTTTATATACAAGCGTACTTCAAAAAGTTCATGGAAGGATTTGTATTATCTTTTGACATTTCTCCATGAACTTTTTGAAATATCCTCATAAAATTAAATAACTAGACAGAGGCATCAGGGTATTCTTATTTCAATAAGATGAAACTAGACAAAGAATACTAAACACTTGGTTAGTAGTTGTGAATGTCCAATTTTACCATCCTCCCAATCCCACACTGTTTAACAGGAAGTTCTAATATCAAAAAGGTATATAGTGAGAGGACCTAGACAAATATCGTCACCCTGCTTATGAACATAAATGAGATGTGGACATCTAATTGTTATGCAATCTATGAACAGTGCATCCTTAGCCCTCAAGTTTCCCTAACTATAATATGAAGCCATGAACAAGAAAAATGAAACTTTAACCATTCAGCTACTACTATCAGGTTGGGGCAAAGTACTACATTTTGGGTGCTGGGTTGGACAGGGTTCTGCATACAAATTGTATAGATGAAAATAATACATCATATATATAATTTGCTTAAATCAAGTCTGCACTAAATGTAGTTGTGTTTAAATTAATTCTACCATGTGCTTAATGATGGATGTTCTATCTTTCTTGAGAGATGATATACTAAACTGGTTAATCAGAGACTGACAACCTTAGATTTAATCCTAGCTCTATCACATAGCAACTGTGACCTCAGGAAGTTTATCTGAGGCAATTGCTTTGATTGTTTTTTGGTAAGTGGGCATAATAATCACAGCTTTAAACCCAGGGCTATTGTGGAATGAAATAAACTAATACACTAATATGTTTAGAGCACCACAACCGTGACAGGCAGAGCATAAACCATAAGTGGGAATTGTAAGCTGTATCTTTGCCTCATGAGCACTTTTTTTTATTTTTTGCAAAATGATTTAATTCCTCCTTACACTTTATTCTTCTTAATCTGTTCTTGATGCCTCTTAATTATCTTCTCAAGCTTGTAATTTTTCCTCTGATTTGAATTTTTGCAGTATCTAGACTTCTGTTCAACACTTTCTTTGAAGTTCTTAGTGTGGCAGTTGTGTTTTTCATTTTCATGCTTTTCACATTTCAGAGTTCCCCTCTCCTTGAGTGCCTGCTTTCATTTAAAAGTAGCAGTATTTTCTGAAGTCTTATTCAACACATGAATTTTAAAATTTCTTCTATTTAAAAAATGTTTTCAATAAATATTTCAAGACATAACAATAGGAACTAAAGAAGAATGACACACAAATGCCAAAAATTTCAATGATTTTCAATCAAGATATGTGCAAATGGAACTTAATTAAAGGATGAGCTGAATTATAAAGTATAAAAAGAAAAAGAAGAGTGAGCTTGCTTGGAAAATAATCATAGCTGATCTCTAGAGTTCCACAAAAATATGGAAGAGTCAGTGGGTGAAACACTAGTGGAACATAAAATGGTTGGTGGAAATTCCCCGTGTATTTCCACGTTTTATGGTATCATGTGGGATGTGAGACCTCATTGGTTATGTCTTTATTTTTACATATAAGTCTATTTATTGGCTGTTTTAATGTGCTTACATTTTACAGTAATATTTACCGCATTTATTTCAAAATAATTTAATATTTATCTGGTTTCCATGTTTACTACCAACCATCAGTTTTCACTTTTAGAAATTTGTTTTGATTCATCTCTTAATGGGCTTAATGACCTAGATTTGAATTTTAAAACTGTAATTGTGTGTTCTTTAACTTTCTTCTTAGACAATTTTGAATCAAAAATTTTTGAGTTTAGAAATAAAGGGCCGGCCCTCTGGCTCACTCGGGAGAGTACGGCACTGGTAGCGCCGAGACCACGGGTTCAGATCCTATATTGGGATGGCCGTTGCACTCACTGGCTGAGCGTGGTGCAGACCACACCGTGCTGAGTGTTGCGATCCCCTTACTGGTCAAATAAATAAATAAATAAATAAAAATAAAACAAGAACAGATGCAAGGGCAGTTGGCCTTTTTAGAAAGGGGATGGCAAATATCAGTTCTGCCATGATCAGATCACATTCTGTTCTATTCAACAACATCACACATTTATGTTACCTGCATATCCACTTAAGGTGTATGAGTTTTGCCACTCTTTCTTTAGTGCATTTTATGAGTCTCTTTTTCTCTCCACTAACCACAAAATATTTTTTTCTCTAGCCACAAAAAGGAAATAGGAAAAAAAGAGAACATCACTTCTTTACTTGAGTCTTGGGTTAGAGTTCATTTAGAGATGTCAAAGGAAGGAATCCTCTCACAGATGACAAGATAGCAGCTTTCTGTGGTTCTAAAAAGATGACCTTTGCATGAATCATGGAATTTCAAGATGCAATTGGTCTAAGGTGTAGTAATTGAAGTTGCTAAAGCTTGAGCTGTTTTTTTCAACTTATTTTTAATATCTATAGTCAACTGGATATAGTTATGATATATATACAATCATTTACCAATAAGCACAGAAATTGGTATCACTTGTTGAATTATCATACTGAAAGGTGGACATATTACTGGACCTTTTGACCCATCTTCTCTGAACTCTGTCTTTCTGCTTTGTCAGATATCTTTTATCAGTCTTACCAATAACTTTGTTTACTATCTCATTCTCCATTTATGTACAACATTTTAGTGAGCACAACTGTATATTCTTATATTATTTTCTTTTTCTTTGAAAATTATATTTACCTGCCTCTTGACTGACCCATGGCACATTTTGAGTGCAACACATATCTTTTCAAATTAGGGAATGTTATTAGGATTTAAGCAGATATTCTTCTACTAAATTCTTGGTAGAAACAGATTTCTAGAGTTGGTTCTTGACGACTGGTTTCTATCTGTTCTTACCTGCATTATGTCTAGATATGGTTGAGAATTTTTGCAATGTGGTTAGCACTGTTTTCTTCTTGACTTTAAAAGTCCACTGGTTAGCTCAATGTGAAAATGAGTATAAAGGAGTTGGATGCTTCTGTTCGAAACATTATCCTTCCTTGAAATCTTCTACAGCTTCTTTAATCTTCCACAGTCATCTCCATTTGTATTTTAGTCTATTTTCTAAGCAATTTATTTTGCTAATTTGTTTCATAAAATCATGCTTACTTTTATTTTATTTAGAATACAAACCAAAAGTTTTCTAAAATGTACTTTGTATTCCTGAGGTAATCTCTCCCCTCTGATAGTGCAATGAATAATCTAAATCTCTCACAATGGAAAATGTTTTCATAGGCCCATGTTTTGTTATTGTAAAGACTTCTCCTTCAGTGGTTCACAAAGTGTGATACCTGGACTAGCAGTATCTACATCAACTAGGAACTTTTGGCCCAACATCAGACCCTCTGAAATCAGAAAATCTAGGAATGGAGCTCTGCAACCTGTGTTTTAACCAGCTCTTCAAGTGATTTTGATGAGTCCTCTAGTTTGAGACCCATATCATTCCTTGGGTACTACATTGATTAGAAAAGAACTAAATAGAAGTTTTTAGAATCATGTAAAATCTGTAAGTGTATTTTCTTTGTTTGCTACATCCTTTTTGATTACAATTCACAGAACTCTGGAGGACTCTAAAGAAAATTGTGAATGGAATATGTAAGGTATAATGATAATAAAATGAACGGTTGCTAAGAAAATGAATATCTTTTCATTCATTTTTTTTTTTTTTTTGTGACCGGTAAGGGGATCGCAACCCTTGGTGTGGTGTTTCCAGCACCATGCTCAGCCAGTGAGCGCACTGGCCATCCCTATATAGGATCGGAACCCGCGGCCTCAGCGCTCCCAGCGCCGCACTCTCCCGAGTGAGCCACAGGGTCGGCCCATCTTTTCATTCTTTAAGTTGCTTTTGGGTTCATCTTGTTGTGAGGTAGAGAAAGGTCTTTAATTTTTATTATCTAAAATTATAATTGAAATTCAATTTTTGAAAAAGTGGCACTAGAAAGGTGAGGATGGAAAAAAGGGAAGAATAGATCTGGGAGCTAATATTACTCTATCTTTTCCATATCTTCCTGGGTCCCCTAGAGATTATGCATTAGAAATATTGTGTCATTGTTTATTTGTCTTATTACCTCCCTTGTTTCTTTTGCTAAATCTGTTACTATGGGATACACCTGTTCTGGATGACAAGCATGATCTTTTCCTCGGCTGATGAGTCGTTCGTTGTCACCATGGTTTATCTTTTCGTAATGTTATCCACTCATTTGTGTATGTACAACTCCGGGTCTACAGCACGACCACCAGGAATGAGTTTTCTCAGGAATCTTGAGTCTCCCGAGAAAACAGAAAAGGCAGGTACATTGGGAACATTCCTTCAGGTTCTGCTGATAAACTCTCTTTGGTTTAGTTAACTTAGCAGTAATCAAGACAAAAAATAAGGATTTACAAGCATGTGATAAGCTCCATATTTCAAGCATCTGGGGCTTTTGATAACGAAAGTATTCTAAACTTTATGGAGACAAATATATTAATCTTTCTCATTGGTTTCACACTTAATCTTTGAAATGTCTGATATATATTTACTCATATTTTTAAAAGGAAGTTTTGTTTCTTTTTTTTCTTTTTTTTTCTTTTTTTTTTCTTTTTCCGTGTCCGGCAACGGATCGCAACCCTCAGTGTTGCCCCCGTACCGGACCGGGGACC
>NW_007732484.1:37749-55215 GCF_000696425.1 Galeopterus variegatus | reverse complement strand
CCTCGGCGTTGCTCCCGCGCCTCGCTCAGCCAGTGAGCGGGAACCGGTCTGTACATGGGATCCGAACCCTCGGGCGGGAGCACTGCCACGCTTCCCAAGTGGCGCACTATCCAGTGCACCACCGGGCCGGCCCAGAAGTTTTGTTTCTTTTAAAAATACTAATTAATTAATTTGGCATTATTGATAAGATATTATGCCATAATTAGATTTTTTCTTCAAATATTTGCTGGAGCTCCTATTATTGAACTATTCTTTTTCTCATTCTTATTAAATGCTTCCTTTACCATACACAAAATCATATGTAGACAGGTTTTGAGTTGTCTATTCTGTTATTAAAACTTAAAATACCTTGAATAATTTATGCCTGTATCCTATTCTAAAGCCTACTTTAAAAAATATTCTTAATTATGGTTCTTTTCACTCAATTTTTTCTTTGGATGAATTTAAATTAAACCTACATACTAATGCAAAAAAAAAAAAAAAGTATTGTGTCTTCTCTCCAAATGGGTGTGGTTTTATAATTACTCAAATTATATTTTCTGTTTCTTTTTGTAATATGGTAACTATCTTCACTGAGGCCTCAAATTTTACTTATGAAATTTATGCTTTAGTATTTTATGATTTATGTGGTTTTTGCTAATGTAAAAGGGCAGGGTTTTTTTTTTTTTTTTCTATTTCACAATTTCTAATTGTGTATACATAGAGGTATTTGTATATTTACTTTAAGACTGCCACTTGGCTAAATTGCATTATTCTTTCTCACTAATTGTATTTTTTTCCTGTTTGACAATATAGCATACAATTTAGCAAAATACCTACTATTCTTAAGAAATGTGCTATATAACAAAATTCCAATGTAAAGAATTCTATAAGACACTGAAGTTCTTTGTCATCTTGTAACTTAATTGAAAGAAATAAGTGTTAGAAACATAATGTTCTGTGCTCTTCAAGGACAGGGCATTATCAGAACTAGTGGAAGAAAAGTGGTTTTCAGACTGGATTAAACCAACGTCTGTAAATTAGGGCTGTAATTTTACAAATTCTCATTTCTGGGTTAATCTCAAGAAAACTCCGTATTATTTCTATCAGGTTAAAAGAGTAATACAACCAATGCAACCAATCCCAATTTTATGTGGGGATATTTTCTAAATTTTCTCCATTTTCCTTTTATGAAATTTGTGAATACACTAGAATTTATTTAATGCTAGCATTTGATACTCAACTCACCTTTTGTTAACAGCATAATTATTTTAGGTGGAAATGGACTAATTCAATGCCTTAAGCTAAGAATTATTTTCTTTTTTTCCTGAACCTATCTCCTTTGTAGGTGAAGTATCTGTCACTTTGCTTTGCTGCTATGGAAACAATAATGGATATGTCTAATTAAAATAAAACTTTTCCATTTATTATAATGTGAACAGACTACAGATCTTGAGATTATATCTTACTAGGCCTGTTTCTTCATGTTTAAAATGGTGTAATCATAATAATAATAAGTGGACTGGAAAATATGAAAGTGCCCCATAAATATTTGTGTAATAACACACAAATGCTAACTATTTTATTACACAATTTATTTTTATAAAGATATTAAAGCTACCAGTTACTGAGCAATATATTACTTATTTTCTCCTTATTTCCAGCTTGAAATCAGCAAACAATCTTTAATAAAAATTTCAGTGTTCCTGGAGCTATGCTAACAGGCAATTTACAGATTCATTTTGCCACCTATTTATAAGGTTTAAATTTAATGAAAAATTATAATCCAGAACTTAGTTAAGGTTTGCAAAGATATGCAGAAATGTATAGAGACATGTTTCCTAAGTCAATATGAGATATTTGTAGACATAAAATTCGATTTGTTTTTAGGGATTTGAAGCTATAACTGGATAAAACAATTAATTATAGGAACTTCTTAATAAGTAATGGACTCTACTACTCATTCATGATGGATTATAAAATGTTCAGTCCTTTGAAAAGTGATTTCTCTTCAATTATTTTAATTCTCACTTAACACCCATAGAAAAGCAACATGGGAGCTGTTAGCAAATTCTACCTAGGTAGAAAAAAGAAAGCTTGATTTATGAATTTAGAAGCTGTTTCAACATGATAACAAGACATTCCAGCAGTTAATTAAGCCAATTCAATAAATACCAGACAAATAAATTTTGTGAATTTATTTGAAATGAATAAGTTCAATGAATTACTGCATTGAACTTTACTGGCTTCACTGAATTCACACTTTTTTGTTTGGTTGGTAGAAAAATGGTAGTTATTAATAAAATGAAAGTGTGCATTTAGCAAAAGCTATGACAAGAGATATTTGAAATCCTTTTGAACATTATGAATTTGAATATGTAGCATATGTTATCAGAAGAGATCTAGAGCATAAAATTAAATTCTTAAGTTAAATGCTATCTTTTTATAGCAGAACACATGTATGCCCACACTTACACTTCTTTGGTGCTTTTGCATTACAAGAAATCATAAGAAAATATTAACCTTATGTATAACCTTTTCAATAAATAATTATGGCTTATTGGATATAATCAGATATTTATTTTGCTTGTTCCTGCCCTTGAAATTTATTTGAGTATTGCTAACATTCGGTTTCTTGATCTGGGTGCAGATTACATAGATGTTATACTGTTTGTAAAAATTAAGCAAGCTATACACTTATGATATGAGCATTTTTTTCTGCATGTACATTTTACTCCAATAAAAAGGTTTGTAAAAGTGTCCAGATCCATATATTAATCAAAGCTAATCTAAAGTAAATGTCTCCATCATTTGGATACTTCAGTTAGTGTTGGTTCCTCGCCACCGGGGACCAACAACACAGGGCGGGAAGGGACCCCGGACCAGCTGGCAGTAACCTCTTGTGGGGCTGAGCGGGATGATGAGTGTCGCAGGCCCGATCCCCTCTGCGCTTCGGCCCCGGGGACAAAGAAAGAACACCGAGCCAGGAGAGCAGTCAAAGCTGGAACTCTGTTTATTACAGCAAGCAGGGGTTTTTATAAGGTACCAGGGGCGGGGGAGCTCTTATCCAATAGGGAGTTGACACACGGCTCCCCGGGAGGAGGGGTGAGGACAGGGCAGGCGGGAAAAAAGTGCAGAGTCACCGTACCCCGGAAGTTAGTTCTTTTAAGTTTTGAGTTCTCTGCTTAGGTTTCGGTTTCCCAGAATCAGCCCGAAGCAAGTTTAAAATGGCTGAGGTACTTTCCCAAAATGGCTGGCGGCCCGGGCGTAGCCCAACAAGTTAGTGACAAGCTGGTAAAAGCAAGTGTCTTCCTTCCATTTCTAATACTTCCATTCATTCACCCCATCTTGCTAACTAGAGTTTCTGACCTCTGCGTGGTCAGGTGAAGAAAGGATACATGTTAGGGGGTTGTATCAGTCAGGGTTCTCTAGAGAAACAGAACCAATAGGGTGTGTATATATAGAGAGAAAGACATTTATTTTAAGGAATTGGGTCACGAAGGTGGGGGCTGAGAAGTCTGACAACCTGGGGACAATGATAGAGTTGATACTGCAGCCTGAGTCCAGAGGCCGTCTGGAGGCAAAATCCCCTCTTCCTTAGAGGAAGACAGTGTTTTTCTTTTAAGGCCTTCAACTGATTGGGTGAAGCCCACACGTATTATGGAAGGTAATCTGTTTTACTCAAAGTAAAATGGGTGTTTAACCAAATATCTGGGCGCTGTGGACAAGCTGATGTACAAAATTAACCATCACAAGGTCATGAAGTTCTTACTTTGCTTCTTCAAGTTGGTTATGTACCGCTGGACAGAGCAGACGTTTAAATGTGACTTTCTGTCTCTGGTGCTTCCCAGATTCCTCAAATGCCTCCGAAGGAACAACTGACTGCACCTTCCATTGAAGAGGACCCAAGTGTAAGACCCCCCCACATTTAATTTTTCAGCTGGAATGTGCTTGCTCATAAGGGACACCTGAGAGTTGTGTTAAGGGTTAACAGCTGATTGCATCTCCGGCTTCTGTAACTCTGCTGTTTGCCTAGTTGTCAGCTTTGCCTTTGTGTGTGAGAAGTTGTCAGCTCACTTTACAGAAAGTCCCTTAACCACATTTTCTGCTTCTGTAACCCAGTGTGGTGAAGCCCCCTCACCCGTATTATGAAGCCACCAATTTGGGTGACTCTGCCTGGATACAGACAGAGCCAATAAAAAAGCTTGCATGCTTGCTCAAGAAAGGTATATAACCCCAATTTTCCCTGCATTCAGGGCCCAGGAATTTGGAACAAGAGTTCACCTGGGACCGCTAGCATAATAAATCATGTGACTTCTCCATTTCTCTGAATGTTTGCATTTCCTTGGCAAATTTTTTCCATAACACCTTGACCTGTTTAATGCACTCCCCTTTGCTAGTTAACTTCACTCAGCCCCTGATTTTATAGTTGCTGTTGCTGTTGTAATTGTATGCTTTAAATACATTGCTCTATTTGGCTATCTTTGCCACTTCCAGAGGTCAGTGGAGGCAGGATTTTAAATGGCTCTTGTCTGGCTCACTCTCCCATTTGGTTATTTTTGATCCATAGGGATTAAAGGCAGAGGGGAGCAACACACAGCTACCTCTGCTTCTCATTGTGTAGAAGACAGCTAGCCTGCCTCTTGTCTTTAAATATCCTGGTGGGCATCATAAACAGGTCCACTAACCCCAAACTGCAGAAGATACATGTTAAGGAAAGTATCTGTGAAAAACCTCTTAAAGCACTTAGGGTTAGGACTGGGCATACCCCATCCCTCCTTCTTGTTCTAAAGGGAGTAATACTCACAGACCAGCTCTCTACAGAAAATAAATCCTGCTTAAATCCTCTGCTACTCTACCACAATCGAAATCTTTACAAAGTAGATGTGGATGAGGGCTTAAGAGCCATATTGCCATATAATGTGTGTGTGTGTGTGTGTGTGTGTGTTTCCTTTCAGTAACTACATTCTTTTACAGTGGCTTGACAAACAAATAACTTTGATATCTAATAATTATTGTTTTATTATCCTATCCAAAACTTCCCTTAACCTATTAAATGAGCCTAGACATGAATATTTGACTTGTAATATCAGATCCAACTCCCCTTGATATGTTTCTGAAGAGCAGTGTTTTCACACATATCTATATAGAGTCCATAAATTGATGAGGCAGTAGAAAATCCTGATACGTTTTGTTAAAATGTGTCCTAGATGCCATGCTATGTCTTTTTTCCATTAGCAGAAAAGATTAGCCATAATGCTTTTTTCTTTGACAGATGCTCTATCAGAATAACTGGAAAGATTGTATGGAGGAAAAAAAAGTGCATGATATGTCATAATTGATGATACAGAAACCTGGAAAGAGCCAATGGCAGAAGAAGAGGCAGGAATAGGACAGGAAAAGGTAGAGAACAATGATGTATGTCCAGCTGGGTATGGTACACAAGGAAGATACAAAGCCAATCACAGGTAGTAGCAGTTGAGTCAAAACAGATGGGCTCATATCCAAAAAGTATCACAGAGTATTTGAATATGTTGTGACCAGTGGAAGAAGGGCCAAGATAAGGAGACACTAAGGAGATAATATTCAGAGATACAGGAAGACAGAAGTCATTACCAATTGTAAGGCCTGTAATTGGGGAGTAAGGCCTCAAGCACAGGTTTGGGAATTTTCATGGAGAGTTTAATTCCCTAAGAAAGGTTTTTAAATAGGAAAATCTCATAGAGAATGCTAGTCCTAGGAATATCTGAGTACTGTGCTAAATCTCAAGAGAGATTTTAAGGACTCTTATCCAAAGGTAGGTTTTTTGCTACAATTATCAGAAAAATTCTCACAGACTAGGAAATGCCTAGAAAATGAAATCAGTGCACAAGTTCAAAGTGAGTCTACTAGTAAAAGGAGGCCAATTTAATTAGCTTATCATCAGAATAGTGATTCACACTCCCAGGGAAATGATTATTTTTTTCAGATCTTCATTGTACTAGTTAGAGTTTCTTTTGCTGAGAATGGCAGAAACACAACACAAACCAACTGAAGAAAGTAAAGCAAACCAAACCAACTAGGTTTTGCATGAATCTAGGACCTAAGAGCTATTAAGCTATCGCCAGGCCTTTCTCACTCTCTTGTTCTCTCTGCTTTTTCTTTTTATGGGTTTGCTCTTTCTGCAGTGGACCTCATTCCCTATGGGATGGAAGCTTCATGTAGGTGAGACAACCAAAAAGAAAAATATGCAAACATATTCTCATGAAAACATCAGTAGTGAAAGGAAGGGACTTACCTCTAATGCATAACACAATTTTCACCAATAGCGGGCATGCAGTCAGCAAGCATGTTGTAAGTTGAGCGTGTCCTAGGAATTGGTGAGAACAAGGTTTGAATCTAGATGGGAGGACCTACTAGATGTATGACTTGCATAAGTTAATAAACTTTACTCAGATTTAGTTCCTTTGTATATGTAGAGCTAGGCTGAGTCTGGAGCTCACAGCTCCCTCGAGCCTGTTCACAAACCCTTCATGTGCAGGTCAACCAGCTAGGTAACAGGAAAAAGGTCCTCAGAGCCATAGGTGAAGTAATAATAGGCTTTATTTCTAGACGTGAGCTCTGCCAACCAGTAGCTCAGATCCGCTGCTCAGATCCGCTCCACACACACAAGAACACACAAGAATGGCAACAAGCTAAAAGTACCCGGGCATGCATGTGCCCTAACTCCACCCCCACACAACTTGTTTACAGAGAATATGCTGCACCACCCCCAACTGGACCTGAGGCAAGGGGGCCTGACTAAACAACTCTATTTTCTTCACAATAAACCCCTTCAGGGTCCCTCACCATACAATCTACAAGTTCAGAATCTTTCGCAATGTTCCCTTAGTGAGGATAAATGACCCTTACATTCATATAACCTATTGTCTATTCAATATGCCTTAAGGCTTCTCCTTAAGGCTTGTCCTGTACTTTTGTCCTTTCAACTATTAACCACACATGTCCAGTTAGTAGTCATCATTTGTGTGATTTTCCATGGGAATCCTATAGTCTTACTGATGGGGAAGTTCAATGCATATTGAGTAGGCTGACACACTGATCATATGAATGTATGTATGTACCCAGTTGATTCTGATGCCCGCAGCCAGAACACTATGGGTGAAAAGACAGAAGGGTTATTGGTACCAGTAGGGGAAGTTCTCACCCCTCTGGTAAGATACATACCAGTTTGCCATCCTGAGAAAGGATCGTAGCAGGAATAGGTATCTTACCTGGTTTATGATATCACACATTATTCACTAACACTGTTGGATCTACAGGATCTACATGTAACAGTATAAGGGAACTCATAGTTGGCCATAATGGTAATACAAAAGTGCCTTTCAGAATAGAGCACTTATATGTTCCAGGCCACGTTACCTTTACTTGAGGAGGCCAGGTACTTGTTACCCAACATGAAATTTGCAAGCCCTCCTCTAATTCTTTCCCCCAAGGCCCTATTAGACCTAACCAGTGTATATGGGGGGCTTCTATTCTCCAAGGCCATTCCCATTGTATTGTCTGTCCTTGTTGTAAACAGGTTGGGGCTGGTAAGAGAATATTTCCATTCTTACTATATCCTGGCTTCAAAAGCTTATCTTTAGTAGTGACTTGCAGATGTATAGGTCCTGCAGCCCTATGCAACAGAGCTTCCACTGGAGGGGGTTTGCCCTTGGGGGGTCTCTCATTTAGAATCCTGATTGTTGGCCATAACCGCCATGTCCACCCCTTCAGGGATGGGGGTTGGGCAGAGAGCCTTCATCCTTTTTTTTAAAAACCATTGTACCATTCAATCATTCCCACTGCCTGGGGATGATATGGCACATGTAACTTCCACTGAATAGATAACTGGTAGGCCCACCTCTGAACCCCGTGTCCAGTAAAGTGGGTTCCATTATGACTCTCTATGACTACAGATCAGCCATATATGGCCATAAGGCTATTCAATGCCTCCACAGTGTTTACCTGGTCTGGGGCTTTATATGGCCATACAAACAGAAGACCAGTAGCCATATCAACAGCAGTGAAGATGTATCTGAAAATCTCTGACCTTGGCAGTGGTCCGACAAAGTCCACTTGCCATTGAGTCAGGGGCACCCTTCCTCGAGTTATTTGCCCATCTGTATGGGGCACCTGCCGGGGGTGTGGACTCTCTTGAGCACATACTGGAAAAGCACAACAGGCATTCACTACATCTTCCCATTTTATAGGCAGGGCCCATCTTTGAGCCGCCATCCACATGGTTTTACTGCCAGCATGCTGCATTCTTTGATGTAACCATTGGGCTACATCAGCTGCTGAGGCTGTCTCCAGCCATCTTACCTTAGCCAAAGCATTGGCTTCATTGGTTCCTGGGCTGGCTAAAGGGAAGTGTCCTGTGACATGGAAAAGAGTTACTTCTTTCTCATGTCCCAATTCCCATAACTCTTGCCACACAGCTTGTTCCCACAGTGGTCAGTGGCCTACCACCCACCATTGATATTTCCAAATGGAGATCCAAAGAGTTAAACCTTTGTACACAGCCCAGCTGTCAGTACAGATGGTTAATGGCCCAGACCCATTTTTTATCACCATCCATACTGCTCTCAGTTTAGCCCATTGACAGCTTTGCCCTGTGCCATTTTCATACCACATAGTATCTGTTAAGGGCTGGACAGCAACAGCTATCCATGATGCTGAGGGTCCCATGCTAGAGCCATCTGTATACCAAGCTTGCTCTGTGATATGTCCCTGTCCCTCATGGAAAGGTGTAGCCTCCACCTCCATGGGTAAGGGTTGTGTCAAAGTTTCCTCTGCGAGCTCTACTGGGCCTTGCACAGTTTGCAACTCTTTGGACAGAGGACTCATTGACACAGTGCTCCTTTGTTCTATATATGCTCCCCATTTAGACAGAGTGGGAATCTGAGCTATGCCTGTTTTAGGATTGGTTGCCCACATGCGTAGTCAACCTAGTATGGGATATGTTGTCCTTACTAGGACTTCGGCAGTTCCTGTGATAGCTTCAGTGGCCATCAAGGCAGAATACACAGCTGCTAACTGTTTTTCTGTTAGAGTATAAAACACTTCAGCGCCTTTCCAGAGCTGAGACCAGAATCCTACAGGTGTTTGGAATTGGTCTTGTCTCTGCCACAAACCCCATCCTAACCCTTCTTGGGTTATATGTACGTCTAATTCAAAATGTTTAGTGGGATCAACAACTTGTAAAGCCTGTACTTGCTGTATTGCCCTTTTTGTAGCTTGTTAAGCCTGTTCTACTTCCTCAGTCCAATCCCAGGGGGCTCCTTTATTTGTTAATCCATACAGTGGGTGTGCCATTTGGGTGGGCCATATGGGGTTAAAAGCTCTCCAATACCACAGAAGTCCAAAATATGTCTGTAGCTGAGCTACAGCTGTGGGTCAAGGGTACACCTGTATCTTGTCTATAATAGCTTCTGGGATGACGCTCGTCTTACACGACCAGACCACTCCCAAGAATTTGACTGACAGCCCAGATCCTTGCACTTTAGCTGTGTTCACAGTCCACCCACATTGTTCCAAATGACTTAGAAGCATTGGAGCTTCCTGGGTTAAATCTGCAAGAGAATCAGACATTAGTAACGTATCATCAATGTAGTGAAACACTGTAACTGTGCTGGGCCTAGTCCACTTGGCTAGGTCCCCAGCCACTAAACTATGACAGATGGTTGGGCTATGCAGATAACCTTGGGGCAATACTTGAAAGGTCCACTGCCTCCCTTCCCAGGTGAAGGCAAACCAATCTTGGCTATCAGCCAAGATTGGAATAGAGAAAAAAGCATTTGCGAGGTCCAGTACATAATAATAAGTTCCCAGTTGAGTCATCAGCTGATCCATCAAGTCGTGAAATGAAGTCATAGCTGCATGCAAAGGAGGTACTACTTTGTTTAGTTCTCGATAGTCTACAGTCATTCTCCAGGTACCATCAGGCTTTTTCACTGGCCATACCGAAGCATTTAATGGGCTATGAACTGGACGAATAATACCAACTTTCTCTAACTCCAATATAGTGGCACTTATCTCTGCATGTCCCCTTGGTATGTGATACTGCTTTACATTAACTCCATGTTTTGGCTTGGGTAATACCTGTGGGTCATGTTTAGCATATCCCCATAACACAGGATTTACTGTCTGTATTTACAGTTGAAACTCTCTAATTGTTGTTTGCAGGTGTAATCCATAAAGTACATCCACACCCAAGATGTATTCAGCTTCAGGAGATACACACACACACACACACACACACACACACACACACACACACACACAGTATATACAGGAGTATATATCCAATGGCAATGACATAGCTTTGATCTCAATTGTATGTCCTCTATAGCCATCTATACAAACTTTGGCCCCTGGAAACTTATCTGGATTGCCATATATCAGGCTACATTCTGCACCGGTATCCACCAATGCCAAAACATGCTGCGCATTTGTCCTTGACCAATGTATTGCCAATTCAATATGAGGCCTCCGGTCCTCACCTGCCCCCAAAAGATGAGCACCTTGGCCTGCTGAACATTTCATCTGCCTCCTCAGGAGCAACAAAAAAATCCTTTAAACCCACTGAGCATACCTTGCTACCTGTTTCTAGACATTTGGTGAAATGCTGTTCAGGGTGCAATTGCTGCCACAAGGCAAATAGAACTGCATTTGATCAATTATCTTACTATCAACCCCTGCTGAAAGCAAGTCAAGCCACATCTGCTTATGACTAGTCTTGCTTGGTCCCTTCAGGAGAAGATTCTGAGCATTTCTTGGGAGTTTGGTCTTAGCCAACTTTCAGATCCCTTTCGCTTGTCTCCTCTCCTCTACTTCACCCAGGCTGGCTATCATGGTCATTACCTCATGTATAGGATGACCAATATATGGGACCAGTATGGCCATCAGTCACCCAAAGGATGATGATGGGGCATTTTGCAGCACTATGTCTCTCATGCTGCCTGTAAAACTTTCATCATTTGGGCCATGAGTGTTCACATTAAACATGGACTGCTGCATCCCCAGATCCTGAATTATTTGGACCAACTCAGCATATGTTTGTCATTTACTAACAATCTTGGGCAGTTCCCCAGCATTCACCAACATGGTTTAGGCAGCTGCATTCACCCAACCTATTAAAGAGTGAGTACCTGGCCATTGTGCATATCTATGGCTATTCTGTAGCCACTGCCTCAGAGACAGGTGTATGGTAATGGAGGCCAATTTTTCCATCTCCTCACCAGAGCACATCACACTATCCACCCATAGGTACCATAACTACAGCAGCCAAGCAGCCAGGGGCTCCCCCCATTTCTGCTGGAACTGTCTCCCCAAGTCAACCAATTCAAACTGGGTATACGGGACATAGGTGGTAAATTGGGTCACCTGTGTATTGCCCACTGGTTGTCCGTCCAGTCTCATAGTCTGCTGTGCTTCACTTTCTGATGCATGACAGGTTGTGCCTGGAGACACACAGTCTCCTCCAACTTACCACTGGGTTCATTGTCCCCCCTGGTGTGAGAAGCAGGAGTGGCCAGTTGCTGCACATCATCATCCAGGACATCTATCCACAGTTCCAACAACTCTGCTTTCTTCTCCAAATCTTGATCAGTTTGCAGAATAGTGAGCAGTAGCCAGGCTGCGGCCAGCAGAAAAGTGGCCACCGGGCAGCAGCCACATTTCCTCCCCCTTCTAATGGGTTCTCCACTGTAGTTCCTGGTCTATGCTGCCTTGCTGTACAGTGAGCAGCAACCAGATCCCAGTCAACAGGAAAGTGGCCATAGGGCACAACATATTCAAAAGTAGCCACATTTCTTCCTCCTCCCAAGAGCTTTTGCCTGCCTACCTGCTCAGAATTACCCTGCTGACTACACCAATTGTAGAGCTGGGGCTGGGTCTGGAGCTCACAGACCCCTCGGGCCCACTCACAAACTCTTCACATGCAGGTCTACAAGCTAGGTAACAGGAAAAAGGTCCTCAGAGCCGTAGGTGAAGTAATAATAGGCTTTATTTCTAGACGTGAGCTCTGCTGACCAGCAGCTCAGAGCTGCTGCTCCACACACACAAGAACACACAAGAGTAGCAACAAGCAAAAAGTACCTGGGTGTGCATGTGCACTAACTCCACCCTCACACAACTTGTTAACAAAGAATGTGCTGTACCACCCCCAACCAGACCTGAGGCAAGGGGGCCTGACTAAACTGCTCTATTTTCCTCACAGTATAGAAAATGAGCATTGGGATACTTTGGAAACTTGCTAGCATTAATGAAAGAAAATGTAAGTGCCATACACTTTCTGACACAAGGTAGTTGCTCAATAAATAATTCTAATGATCAGTACATATACACCTGTATTCCCAGGATACATTAAAAAGGGTTAATATAATGGTATTTGCTCTGATCCCTCAATTGGTATTAGAACTAGAGCTGAGACAGGAGGTGCTCTGTATCCCTCGGCTCCAGTTTCAGAATACGCCTATGGGTTTCCAGCCACTTCCTGAGGTCTCAGGCCCTCTCCTTAAAGCTCTCCCCTGGGTGAAAGTTACTGTTGACAGTTAGACCTATTTTTAGCACCAACATGGGAAAATGAGACCATAGGGGACTCCCTTATGCAAATCCAGTGGCTGGACATGCTCAATAGAGAGCACAGAATATTCCAGTGCATATAACTGTGAACCACCCCTTAACTGAATATTCATTAGATAGACTATAAAAGCCAAATCCCAGCTGAAGGCAAGGTTGCTGCTCACTTTGCTGGAGGCCACCTGCACTTAGCTGGCTGAGGGGTGTATATTTTACTTTGTATCAAACCTACTTTCAGCAAGCAGCTGCTCATTCTTTTTAGTCAGCCTGCATTCTGCACTAAGTATGTTTTTCTTGCTTTTGTGTTAGACTTGATGTCTGTACTGAACTTACTTTTGTGTTAAGCTTGGTGTGGGCCCTGCTCAGTCTCGGAAGCTATAGCGCACTTTCTCTGTGGAACCTTTATTTCTTATCTATTATATTAAACATTCCCACTTTCTACTGTGACACTGCCCTTGAATTCTTTCCTGTGGTGGAGCAAGAACCTGGTAAGAGGACTGGGTGGGTTGAGGCTGACTATCAGGTCCCCTGACTCTACCTCTGACATCAGAACCACAGCTCACTGAGAACTTTCCCTTTGTGATGGATCTTTGCAAGCCTTTGCTGGTTTTTATAGCCTTGTGAATGGCTCCTTTTGATAGTGCAAATACTAATAGTTCACAGTCCCCTTCCTCTCACTGCTGTAGCTTTGGTTCTTCTCACTGTAGCCAATGCTGGTGTTTCCAAGTAGGTTTCTCCCCAAACAATTAAGAGTCTTACACACTGCAAAAGGAAGACTTCCTTGTCTGTTTCACAACTTATCCTCTTTCTTGCAGCTTGAAAAATGTTTCACAGGAACTGGGACAGAGTTAAGAAACTCCCGTCTGTACCAGAATCAGGATTTTTTCTCCACACCAATAATCAATCAGTGTCTTAAACTATGATATATAAGTCTTGGCTATCTCTTATTTCTGAGTGTGTGTCCTGCTAACTCAGAGTACATCAGTATTTTTAGAAAATGGTGTGGCTGCTTTATTTATGAATTTTAAGACTGATTTCTCAGAGCATAATAAAGAATCCAAACACCAACAGACTCCACTGGCCAGTTCCCATAGCCCAGATCTTGCACATAGATGTGCAAATCAAATAGTAGGGTCTCGTTGCTACAGAAAACAAAACAGAGGCACAGAAAGATTACTCAAAGGTGTGAGCAGTACTTCACTTCTGGTTCCCTGTCTCCTAATATAATGTAGATTACAAACTGCAAAGACAAGAAAATCCAATGTTTCCATCTTGTTGTTTAGGAACTTTACCTTATTAGTCAGGAAAAAGCACATCAAAGAGTTTAATTAAAGAAAGTTCAGTATAAGGACGGTTTACAGAGATGAATCAAGGCTGATGGAGACAACAGGAGATCACAAAGCACAGGGATTTGCAACAGTGGGAGGCTGCTACCAGCTGCTGGCCTGAAGGTGAAAGGAGTGGAATGTGTTAAAAGTCCTGTATATGACCATGGTTGAGGGGCTCAGAGATGAGCTGTGGCTTTAGAGAAATGCAGCCACTGCTAACACCATAGCTCAACAGGGAGGGAACAGGGTATTAAATACTCAACCTCTCTCTGCTCTTACAATCTGAGTTCCTCCTATTGGTCAAGCTCAGATAATAGTCAGACAGCAAAGATAGCGATACCTCCTAAAGACGGTGTTGTCTCCTATGGCATAGGACTGTGGAGGGAAGGTCAAATAAAATATCTGCAGATATAAATGGGGAGTAGTCAGCGCAGTCCACCCTTTTTGCCTTCAGATTTCATCCTCATCCTTTTATTTAGATTTAAAAAAAACTATATGCAGCAAACACTCATAAGTGCCACTTTGTCATGTCCCACCAATGGCTTGCCCTCCACTGGCTCTCCATCCAATTCCAGCACTGCTGATTATTTAGAATGTTTGTTGCTACTGCATGACATCAATTATCAGTGACAAGGAAGTGACCCCTTTACTCATCCAGTATGTGTACAACAAAACCCATAATCCCATTTTGAGGGCTTGTTTTTTGTGTCTAACTCTGCTTCCAATTACTTTAGTCATCAAAATATTGTCAGAAAACAAATTTCACATTCAAAAGTTAAATTAAAGAGAGGATAATGAAAAGATAAATTACAGATGTGTGGAGAGTGCTAAGAGAACCAATAAGGCATGATAATGGTCTGAGAAACTAACAACTTCATAAAACTGTTACTGCAACTAAGCCTGATGGGCAAGGGGAAGAAAAGGTGATTCAGCATCTGATGGAAGTAGAAACTGTCAAAAGGACTAAGTCTTGGGTAGATGAACACAGTCACTGACAAAGCAGTGTCCCGGCAGAGAGGGAGCAAGGGAATTAAATACCCAACCTCTATTTTCGCACCTCTGAATCTTCTGTCAGTGCATATTACTGACCAAAACCCAATGGAAGCCAGAAGTCAACAGAACCTGGATATTGCCTTTTATAGAATCTGTTCTCACAGGATACAGAGCAGGGCAGAAAAGAATGAAAAACAAATCAAGATTGTCACAGGGAGAAAAACAGTGCTGCCATTAATTTGCGTCTTGTGTTAGTCCATTTTTGTGCTGTAATAGAATACCTGAGACTGGGTAAATTCTAAAGAAAAGAGGTTTATTAGGCTCATGATTCTGGGACATCTGCATGTGGTGCAGGCCTCAGGCTGCTTCTACTCATGACGGAAAGTGGCAGGCAGCTGGTGGGTGTAAGATCGCATGGTGAAAGGAAGCAAGAGAGAGAGAGAGGGAGGGGAGGTGCCAGGGTCCTTTCAACAACCAGCTCTCCCCAGGAAGTTAGAGAGTGGGAACTCAGTCACTACCCTCCCCCCACCCAGGGAAAGCATTCATCTATTCCTGAGGAATCCACCCCCATGACACAAGCAGCTCCCAGCACCGCCACACTGAGGATCAGAGTTTGACATGAGCTTTGAGGGGACAACATACCCAAACTCTATCAGGTCTCTTCTAAGTTGAAATCTGTTCTAATCAGTGATGTCTCCAATAGGAAGTTGAAAATGGTTATAAAGGTTCGGAATAGAAAAACCATATAACATAAGTAGATAATAAACTGGATCCCAAGGAAAACCTGATCAGACTTCTCTTTTCTATTCTTTCCTTTAAAATATTTAATTGCTAGATTTCCAATGCTTCTAGCTCATTGATACACCAGAATGGAAAAAAAAAGTAAAATATGTTTACCTATTTTATTTATTTATTTATTTACCTAACTATTTATTTATTTATTATGAATATTCATGAAATACAACGCTAATTTTCACCCCTCGTGCCCATGACGTGAGGGCCAGGTTCATAATGGGGGCATACCCACTACCAGAAATTACTTTTGTACCCCGTGTCCCCCACCCAATTATCTATTTATTTATGTGGTCATTAGGCACACATTTAACAAGTTCCTCCTATATAATTGACACAAGGAAAAAACGGAAGGCATTTAAGAATTGTGTTTTGGAATTATCTGAGGGGATATTTGCTATTCCTGTTAGGTCAAAGAGAAGGGAGCAAAATGTCAGAGGAAAAAGTTGGAAAGAAATTGGGAAAGCCTTTATCCAAAAATTAATCAAAAAATTCAAAACTGCATAAGGGAAAAGTCTCATTTGTTTTCAGCATGACAAATCTATGCTGCTTCAGTAATGACTACAAAAGTCAGATGCTTGCTTTGCTCCGACAGGGAAACATATCCATCATGAGGCTTAATATGCTTGTGTGTACTTTCTCGAAAGCTTTGCTAACACCTGCTGATTTACCTGCAATACATTTTCCTGAAACTGTTGAGTAAAATGACAACATATATATTTAGTTTCACACTTTAGTCTGTCCAATTAGCAGTGTTTGCAGTACCAGCTGTAAGCCCAGGAGAGGATTTAATTTTAAGTACAGAAGTCTAGTTAACAAAAAAAAAAAAAAAAAAAAAAAAAATGAAAGTGCTGAACCAGGAATTTTCAGAGTGTTAATTTCCAATCATTTGTTTCTGAGAAATAGCTCATTATTGCTATTATTTAAATTTTCAGAGACTAGCTCCTGTAGTTGTATAAAGGAGTGGCATGAGACTGAGTGCTGTGGTAGACACTGTAGTTGTATTGTAATAATTACCAGGATACCTTAGGCAGACCCCCTTCCCTCACTGGACCTTGCTTGGTTCAATACAAGTCCTTCTGTGCTCAGTTTCAGTGATTACGAAAGGAGATTAAGGAGCTTTGAAAACAGTAAAGTCATAAAAACAGTAAAACATGAAANAAAAAAAAAAAAAAAAAAAAAAAAATGCTGAAAGTGCTGAACCAGGAATTTTCAGAGTGTTAATTTCCAATCATTTGTTTCTGAGAAATAGCTCATTATTGCTATTATTTAAATTTTCAGAGACTAGCTCCTGTAGTTGTATAAAGGAGTGGCATGAGACTGAGTGCTGTGGTAGACACTGTAGTTGTATTGTAATAATTACCAGGATACCTTAGGCAGACCCCCTTCCCTCACTGGACCTTGCTTGGTTCAATACAAGTCCTTCTGTGCTCAGTTTCAGTGATTACGAAAGGAGATTAAGGAGCTTTGAAAACAGTAAAGTCATAAAAACAGTAAAACATGAAAAAAAGGAAAATATATTCACTTTTGTGCAAAGAAAACCAACATGGTAGATTTTCTCTTTTTCACTTAACATCTCGGCAATACATAAATTCTAACTGCTGTTTTGGGGACTATGTCTAAAGGCAAACTATGGTGCCTGTGACAGTACTATTAAAAGTTATATATTAGCTTAGAAATTCTAATGGAGTTTATGAAGTCTAGTCTTGTTTAGGAGGTGACCAGAAAATAGTCTCCTCTGAATAATATTGACCAAAGAGGGGAAATTTTT
>NW_007732484.1:33433-35965 GCF_000696425.1 Galeopterus variegatus | reverse complement strand
CCAGGCATAGGTGATCTGTATGTACCATGGCTAACATTACAGTGAGAAAGGTTCTATCCATAAATATTAACATATGTACCAAGGTAGGGTTGTGGTAGGGTAGGAAGAACGAACAACTATGTCCTTCTATAACAAAGGAAACTTCGTGGTCAGGGAAGTGGCCTTGTTGGGAATGGTGAAACTCCAATGCCCAGTGTGTCTTTAAATCCATGCTTCTATTGAGATAACTATACTTGTTAAGCTAGCAAAAATTCTTGGAGCAATTTTGGAATACTATATATATTTCATATAGAATTGTCTACTTCTTTCAAGATTTTACTTTATTAACATACGATTGTATAATTTTCTTATAATAGTATAGTTTTATCTGTACCTATGTGCCTCCCTACTCAAAAAAGAAAGACAAATCAAAAAACACTGGAGGCACATTTGCTCTCTAACGGTTGGTTATCTTAGAATGCAGTTGGCTTACTACACACAGCTCATGAATGCATCTGTAAAAAATCCAAAAGGACCTGTAGCTAAAATGTTAGAAATAAGAAATGAATTTAGCAAGAGCACTGGATATAAAGTTAATATACACAATTTTGTTGAATAGCTATATANTCTAAACAAAATATGTAAAAGGCCACAATACTAGAAGTTATAAAACACTGACAGATTTTGTGAATATCTAAATAAATGGGAGTATATACCACTTTCAGGGATTGGAAGTCTCAATATTATAAAGGTGTCAAGTATCCCTAAGTCAATCTTCAGATTCAATGCAAAACCAGTCAAAACCTCAGAATTATTTTGTAGAAGTTGACAGGCTCGTTCTAAAATTTACATAAAAATGCAAAGGGCTAATGGTAGCCAAGGTAATCATAAATAAAACCAAAGCTGGAGACATGCAATACCTATCAATTTGTATTACAAAGTCATTGTTATGAAGATAGTGCAATATTGACATGAGCATAGGTAGACAAATAGACCCATGGAACATTATAGAGCTTCTAGAAATAGACACATACATATATTTATATATGTGTTTATAAATACGAAATTATTCATGACAAGCATATTACTATAATATAATATGAAAAGTACATTCTTAGTATATGACACCAGAAAAATTGGATATCCACTTGGAAAATAATTGATATTGCCACTACATCATAAAATACACAAAAAATAAACTCCAGATAGAGTACATATTTCAATGTAAAAGGAAAAATACTAAAGTATTTTGAAGGATACATGGGTGGCTAGCTTTACTACATTGGACTAGAAAAACATACCATAAATAGGGCACAACAAGCACTAACCATAAAGAAAAAANTGTGTAACAAATTACCAGACACAGTGGCAATTTGTATTATCAGTAGATATGTATTATCTCACAATTTCCATGGGTCGGGGCTCAGGAATCTTCAACTCAGCCTCGCAAGGCTGCAATCAAGTTGTTGGCCAGGTCATTTGCTGTTATTACCTCAAGGTCCTCTCCCAAACTCACATGGCTGTTAGCAGAATTTGGTTCTTTTAATTTGTGAGACTGAGGTCCCCATTGTCTTGCTACCTGTCAGTGGAGGCTGCTCTCAGCAGCTTGATGCTGTCTTCAGGTCCTTGCCACATGGCCCTCTCACAACAGGGTAGTTTACTTCTTTAAGCCAATAAGAGAATTTTCCCGATCTCTAGACAAGGGATCACCTGATTAGGTCAGGTCAACCCAGGATAATGTCTTTTTTGAGTAACTTAAAATTAACTGATTGGGAATGTTAAATGTATAAAAATCCCTTGAGTTAATATATTATAGTGAATAATAATGAGAGCAACCTAATAATGAGAGTGACATCTATCATACTCACAGGTCCTTCCCACATTCAAGGGAGAATATATAGAGAGCTTTTACACCTGAGAGTGGAAATCTTAGGAGCCATCGACAGTTCACTCTCTAGCTCCCAATGAATCACATCTCTCACACATGCAAAATTCATTTACTCCTTCCAAAGATTACTAAGAGTCGCATCCTATGTAGCATCAGCTCAAAGTCCAAAAATCTCATTATCTAAATCAGACACAGGTGAACATGAGACTCTCAGATGGAATCTGTCAAGTACAGAAATTTAGGGCTAAATTTCTATCCATCGGCACACCTGTGCAGCTAAAGAGACAAGTTATTTGCCCCTAATGTATTAACAGGCATAGAATAATAACTAAATATATCCAGTTCAAAAATTGGGGAAAAGGAAAGTAGAAAAAAGTCACTAGCCTGTGGCAGTTCTGAAATCCAGCCAGAATTCCTTGATTAGCTTACAGAGCCTGGAAATAATCCCCCATGGCTCTCAGTTTTATCCTCAGGGCCATTGATTCTGCCCACAATGTCATCATTTCTTTTATATGAAAGACTGTGTTTCCAGCTGAGTAGTTTTACTAGCATCATTTCCATCAGTTGAATCTTGGGGTTCTGACAGCCTTCTTTTGTTTTATACTCTCTTTCCCTTTTAATCCAAGGTGGCAGTATTATGCTAAAGTAATTTCCTCAAGAATGAT
>NW_007732484.1:30657-32836 GCF_000696425.1 Galeopterus variegatus | reverse complement strand
TCTCTTTCCCTTTTAATCCAAGGTGGCAGTATTATGCTAAAGTAATTTCCTCAAGAATGATGAGGATCTTGCATGGATTTCACTGGGTCTCACTCCATTAGACAAAAGCCAAATCCACAAATCTTTTTGAGATAATCCCTTCTCTATCTTTAATCCCACTGAGATGGCTGATAGACGATGCTCTTAGGTTTCCTAGAGGCTCTCTGGTTTAGGTGTATCTGTGAAGTGCACTTTATCTCAAAGAAATGACCTTTTGTATGACTGGACATTCTGACCTTTTGATCTTGTAGAAGCTTTTAGCAAATGGTTGAACAATAACCTATTCAGATATTTCTTTTTGCCACAAATTTTGCTACCATTTCTGTCTTTTACCATATTTTGCCATCTGGAGAGGCTGATCCTAACAGTTCTCCCTTTAATTTTTCTATTTCTTCTCGCATTTTACTATAAGCAGTAAGAAGAAACCAGGAAACAGTCTCACACTATTTGTAAATCTCCTTAGCTACATAACTGATTGCATTGCTTACAACATCTATTTTCTATGTAACTGCACTGTTTTCTGCTACTACATAACATGGATCTTCTTTCTTCCAGTTTCTACTAACACATTCTTCACTTCTTTCTGAACCCTCACCATCAGCAACTCTATGGTTGATAATTCTACTAACTGTATGTTCAAGGCCATTTATGCATTCTCCATTTATATTCTTCAAAATTGTTCTAGCCTTCACCCACTGCTTAGTTCTAAAGTCACTCCTAGATTGGAGGCATTTTTTGATAGCAGTACCTCATTTCCAGGTACCAAAATCTTTATTATTTATCTACTTCTGCTTTATAAGTTACTATAAACTTAGTGGCTTAAAACAGCATACATTTATTGCTTCGCAGTTCTTATGGGTCAAGAGTCTGAGTATGGCTTAGCTGGGTCTTCTGCTCAGGGTCTCACCAACCACAGTTCAAGGCGTCAGCTGAGGTTGTGGTTTCATCTAAGGCTTGGGGTTCTCTTCCAAGCTCATGTAGTTATTGGCAGAATTTACTTCCTTGCAGCTGTAGGATAGCAGCTCGCTTCTTCAAAGCCAGGGAAAGTGAGAAAGAAAAAATCTGCTTCAAGTCTCCGACCTCTAGATCCTCTTTTAAAGGCTCGCCTGGTTATGGTAGGCCCACTTGTGATAATCTTCCTTTTACTTAACTTAAACTGACTAGGGACCTTAATCACATCTGCTACAATTCCTTTACCTTTACCATATAATCTAACCTAATCACTGAAGTGATTTCAATCATATACATGTGCTCTATGCACACTCCAGGAAAGAAGCTTATACAGTGTGTGTATATTGGAGCAGGGGTGGGGAATGGGAATTTTAGAGGTTTTCTTAGAAGCTTATCTATAATAGTTGGGGGAGATATATTAGGCTTGTGAAGGAAATGCTGGATGGTGCTCTTTTCAAGAAAGGAATAAATTATTTCTTCCTAGTTACGTTGTTATTTTTTTCCAAACAACTTTCACCATTTTTTTCTAGCTTTATTGACATATAATTGATAAATAAAAAATGTATATATTTAAGGTGTACAACTTGATGTTTATTTCAAGTATCTCGCTTATATGTGGAATCTAAAATAAACAAATTCATAGAAGCAGAGAATAAAATGGTGGTTGCCAGTAATGGGGGGAGGGGAAAATAGGCATATGTTGGTCAGGGAGTGCAAAGTTACAGTTGACCCATGTATCTGTAATTAACAATAATTGACTGCAAGTTATCAAACAACTAGAAGAGATCAAATGGTCTTATCACAAAGAAATGACTAGGTTTTGTAATGATAAGTATGCTAATTACCCTGATTAGATCATCACATGTCCTATACATGTATTGATATCTAACTCTGTACCCCATAAATATGTACAATTAGTAAGTTTAAGTAAAAAATTAATTAAAAAAACAAAGTTTCAGTTATACAAAATGAATAAGTTCTAGGATCTAATTAATGCACAGCAATGTGACTATAGTTAATAATATTATATTATATACTTGAAGTTTTCTAAGATGGTATATCATAAGTTTTCTTCCTAGTTTTATTGGCTGTCTGGTAAAATACCTTTTCTACTGGAACAATTTGGTTTGGATTTTTTTTTTTTTCCTTTTTGTCTTTTTTCGTGTCCGGCAATGGATCGCAACCCTCA
>NW_007732484.1:27671-30259 GCF_000696425.1 Galeopterus variegatus | reverse complement strand
TTTTTTTCCTTTTTGTCTTTTTTCGTGTCCGGCAATGGATCGCAACCCTCAGTGTCGCGCTGGGACTGGCAACGGGATCGCAACCCTCAGTGTCGCACCTGCAACTCGCTCAGCCAGTGAGCGGGAACCGGTCTGTATGTGGGATCTGAACCCTCGGTGGGAGCGCCATCAGGCTCCCAAGCGGCGCACTGTAGCAGTGCACCACCGGGCCAGCCCCTGGTTTGGATTCTTAAAAGGCAAAAAAGTTTCTTGCAGGATTCAATTTTTCACTTATCAGTCATATGTACCCCTCAATAATGGAATCATTATTCCTATGACTCTTGTAGTAGTAAATCCAGAAAGGCAAAATCAGGCAGTGATTAGCAGAACTGGAAAACCTCTTTGTAAACATTTTTAAAGCCTTGCCAAAGTTCAAACCCTTGTCATCTATAACCTAAAGAATCAGGAACTTGCTTTCAGTTTATATGAGATAACAGTATAAATTTGAGCTGGGACTGTAGAACATTATTAAAATTAGAATCATTTAACCACCCATAAGAAGCTCTACAGTTTGGGTAGAGTTTAAACTCATAGAGGATTTTGCTTTAACAACTGCTAGTGGGAATAAGAGCTCCACATGCATGTAAAGGTCAAACTATGTAACTGACTCTTCATAAACTATTGCACATTACAAATTCCTGTCCTGCTGAGGAGAACAATTGCCTAGAATGACCAAAAGAGAGCAAGGTTAATGAAATTGACCTCGAAATGACAAAGTTACAATAGCACACAAGGCTAAATTTAGTCTTTACAGAAAAAGTGTTAATCATTATAAGAATTTTCCTTTGCTAAATAATCTTTTCGACTTCATCGGCATTCTTAGCTTCCTTGGTCAAATTAAGGAAAAAATATACAAAAAATATACAATATACAAAAATTTGTTTCAGAAGCACAAATTGTTTTTCTTAAATGCCCATTCTGTCTCCATGGCATACCCCCCCCCCCACACACACACACACACAGAGTATATATAATTTCACTGAATTATCCTGTACTTCTCTGAAAAATTAAAAATGCTGTGGTCATCCACTATAAGTAATTATGGTCTAATTCTAGAACACTGGTTAAGCGTAGGGTAGAGATATGCTTTGGCGTAAGCCTTGCCAACCCCCTTGCAAACATACTTTAATTAGGGAGGAGTAAGTCCTATGTCAAGTGGGGTACTTTGACTAAAGGCCGACCACAGGAATTGGCTTAACAGATGAGGTGTGGTTCCCAGCACTTCAGCAAATAGTTGGCTCTGGGACTGAGCCAGTGATAAAACCAGTAAATAAGATAATAATGGGGAATCAAACTAAAGAGTACTCTATATCCAGGCAGGCAAAATCTGCAGTGCCTAACACTAGAAATTATTACATCAACCTTAGCGTTGGTGTTCAGGGGTATGGCATGACACTCTCTAATCCCCAGAGTGAAACTACCCAAGTCAACTTCTAATTATAAAATGTGGTGGAAGAACCAGGTAATTTATTAGAATAGAAAGTTAAATTAGAAGCCAAAGCAAAAACTATACCTTGTGGACTAATAACACTAATCATTACAAAAGCACCTTCTATGTTAAGTATTTTCACAGCTATTATTCTATTCAGTGCTTGTAAGATACTTTAAGTGTTTGTGGTAGGCAGCTTTTGAAGAGGCTCTCAATGGTCCACTTCTCATGCCATTGTGTAATGCCTCCCTTGTGTGTGTGTGTGTGGGGGCGGGGGGAGACCTAGTAACTTGCTTCTAATAAGTACAATTGGCAAAAGGATAGGATGACAATTCCAAAATTTGACTACAAGAGACTGTGACTTTCATATTGCTGGCACTCTCTTTTTGGCTTTTCTCATGTTTTCTCTGATGAAGCCAAATGCAATGTTTTGAGCTACCCAATGGAGAGGCCCATGTGTCAAGGAACTAAGGGTAGGCTGCAGCAAACAGTCAGTGAGGAAACGAGGCCCTCAGTCCAACAACCCTGGGGAAACTCAGTCCTGTCAGGACCCATATGAATGATCTAGGAAATATTTAAACCTTCAGATGAGACCATGATCTCACCTCATACCTTGATTGCAGTTTTGGAAAAGGTCCTGAAACAGAGGACTTAGTTATGCTATGCCCGGATTCTAGACGCACAGAAATTGTGAGATAATAAATGTGTGTGTTTTAAGCTCCTAAATTTTGGGATGATTTGTTATGCAGCAATAGATAACATATAGTATGTGAGTTGTGAAGTCAGTGACACCCGTGAATTGAGCTGTTATATATGGCTTATTATAGGAAAAGAATATAGATAAAAATTAACAATGGGAAAAGGTGCATAGGACAAATCTAGTAGAGACCAGGTGCAGAGATTCAACTTGCCAGCTCCCAAAGTAGTGGTGTGGACAGTGCTATTTCTTCCATCAATGATGTTTGACTTGTTAGTCTGCAGGCTTCTGATAATTTGTTTTTTTTATTTTTTCCTTTTTGTCTTTTTTCGTGTCTGGCAACGGATTGCAACCCTCAGTGTCGCGCCCGTACCGGACCAAGACCGGCAACGGAATCGCAACCCTCGGTGTTGCTCCCGCGCC
>NW_007732484.1:22052-26483 GCF_000696425.1 Galeopterus variegatus | reverse complement strand
GATGATGCTGGAGGGACACTACAGAGGAAGGGGCTTCTCTTTCTGATCCCAATGTGCTCCTATTTTCTTGCTGCTGCAGTGCTGGTCACTATGCAGGGCACCCAGTGGTGTTTACCCCCCATGAATTTCACTGACACCCCAGAGTTCTGTCATTACCTAGATGACTTTCTAGGGAGTTCAGTGAAATTTCAGCAGGTAGCCTTCTCAACAAATTCCACATGCATCACAGCCAGTTCCCAGGAGATTCAGTGTAAATACCACTGTAGTATTCCTAGCAAGTTCCACCAGCACAGTTGGCTTCCTACCCAGTCTTAAAGTTGGCCTAGTGGCCTTCCGGTAACCTTCAGCACCCCAGAAGTCAGCTTCCTGGAAAGTTTTCTCAGCACTCCAGTGGGTGGTTTCCTACTTACTAGCCTCAGCCTGTGAAACCTCCATGTACCACTCAACTATCCAATTGGTTACAATTATCCAGTTGATATGCCCTTCTCCAGTGAGTTCCAGATGTCAGTCTTGGAATAGAGGGTGCCTTTTCTGAATTGTTTCCTTTCTTGGGTACTCTGCAGAAGCCCTAAGAGTAAGTCTGCTCCCTATATCTGCTTATCCTGTATTTTTTAGAATTATTTTTAACACTTAGTACTTAATTTCCTGATAATTGGTTAATAATTCTTTATATAAAATTTTCTATTCAAATTAATCTATGGTTTCTGTTTCTTGACTGGAAACAAACTGATACAGCCTTCAATTTAAAAAGATGTAAAAATAATTTTGTTTACAATGTGGCAGTGTTCTTTTGTTTTGCCCATTTTGCCCATGTTTAAAATAATCTGGAAAGATTTTTCCTTAGAATAGTTCTTAACAAATTTTCTGAAAGCTTAGGAACTTGTTATGATAAAATTCTGCCTTAATCATTTGTATAAATTTAAGGGGAAACAGAGTTCTAAAAATTCACATTTATAAAAAAAAAAAAGAAAAGCAGGTAAAACTTTTACTTTCACTTTGAGGACAACAGTAGTATAACACATATAAGTGTATTTCCTATGAAAAGAGTTTTAAAGTGAGTAGGCACGATGCATCCCTTGCTGCAATGATTTTTACCAGGAAGATGTTGAAAGCAAGAGTAAGATTAATTTTAAATTTCAAGAAAGGCAGCCTGTTTCTGAAAGACACTCTACAATCTTAATTAATTATTCTGCATGCTACCACTCGGCTATAGCTATTTTTTTCCCCTAAATTTATTGGGAATGGGACACAGTGTCTGGCTTCTACTAGGCGCTAAGCAAGTCTTTGTGAACTACATGCCTGATACATTTCTGTTGGTTAGTTCAATGACTGACATCTGAACTAAATGTACAAGGCATCTCCTTGTTATGATTTTGGCAAATTTATCCTAGCACAAGTAGAATTAGAAAGAGAAAACTCACATGGTAGTGTAGAGCAGTGTTTACTTCCAATTCTGTCCTGGAAATTTGTGCTTCCCATATTTCCCACACTCTGTCTCTTCCCCTAGTTTATAAAGAATACTGCTTGGTAGAACTGTCCCAGAAACAATAACTATAGAATTAATGGGAAGATCTATTCAATACAAACTATGTCCTAGGTGGTTTACACATTCTTTAATCTTACCCTCACTTTTTGGTGGGTAGATATGATTACCACCATGTTACAAATAAAAGAAATGAGGCTCAGGGAGCCTACCTGATTTACTCAAAGCCACACTCAATTAATAACAAAACTAGGAATTGATGATAACTTTCCTGACTCAAAACTCTAATAATCGTTTCCATTATGCTGCACCGACTGACTCTATTTGAACTATGGAAATTAGTTGTTGGGTTTTTTAAATTTGTTTGGTTTTTAATATTTCCAAACTAATCCCCCACCTAATAAAGAAATACTGTTTACAATATTCCTGACTGGTAGTCTCTGTTTAAACTTTCTGGAGATGAAGAAGATAATTATTTCACAACCCAAATTCAATTTTTATACCCTTCAAATTATCAGGACATTCATATATATATGGATTTATAATCTTCCTTCTTACTGACTTCAACCATTGGATGTAACTGTGTCTGTAAAGACACCCAGAACAAGTATGAACTCTCTTCCACAAAAGCATTCAATTGACAGAAAGAATAATGCTTTGTTAAAGAAAATTATTTATTTATTACACTTGTTAAAGATGAGAGGAAGACTTTATCCAAGGGGGCTATTACAATGGGGTTTTCTAGTAGAGGGAGAGATCAGTCCTAATTCTGAATACAAGAAGGAAAGGTGGAAATTTATAGCCAAGGAGTAGGGTTGGAGTCAGCAGGTGAAAATTTACTAAGGGGAAACATCAGAGGTAGGGGAAGATTTGAACTAAACTGACCTAAAAGTATTCTTACTGAAGGTAGGCTTGGGCGATCAGACATTACCAAGGGGATGGTGGAAGCTGAGGGATCTAATTAGATTTTGAGAGTGACCAGATATCAAGTGGATGAGGGATTATGGCTAACTGGACTTAGCAGGATTCTTGTTAAAATTGGACAATGCAGAGATAAACATGGAGGCCAAAGTCAGGGTCTAGTTGAGAAGAGAGTTCAGAGGAACCTAATTAGAGTTTGATCAAGGAGAGAATCTTTGTTAGTTCACCCTCTTGTTCAAGGAAAGAAGAAACATTCTTCTTTCCTCTGAACATTATAAGTCTATTTCTTATTAAGTTGCCTTTTGTTTATTAAGGACTAGCTGGATCATCTGCTGCAAATTGGTAGTAAATGTATTCGCGGGATGGTGTGAGAAGTCAGCCATTTAATGAGAGAAGTTTTTATGAAAAGAAAAGAAAAAAATTAATAGTTGGACCCAGTTTCTGAGTCCAGAGGGCAGCCAGCAGAGATTTCTAGATGATGGGCTTGTTGAGGCCTCTTTAGTTGGAGTGCAGAGGCAGAGGCAATCCAATGAATTTCCTGGTTTGTAGTTTAAATATCTTTGGTAATATCATTGGGTGTTTTCAGTGAACTTTCTGAGTGGTCAACACAGCAGCAGGCACAAAGGTTGCCCATACATGATAAGTTGCAGTAATTTTTGAAGTTAATATAAAGTCATCCAGCTTCAGCTTGCAAGGCTTCAGGAAAAGGGCTGTTGTAGTTCACAGTGATGTCAAGTAAGGAAAGTAGGAGAAAAATTAAAAGTGTTAGTATGGAAAGTTGTAGCCAGATACTGGAGGAAACCAGAAGAATTGAGAATCCACAATGGTATGCCATACTTTTTACTGAAATATAAAATTTTTCATTGTAGTCACCTTCCTTTTTGATCAAGTACAACCAAAGTAGGTTATTTTTGTTTACAAAATAAGTCTGGTCCCATTAGGTTTGGCCTGATTATTTACATACGGGCAGTGAGAATGGTAATTGATCACACAGGCATTTTTGAACTTGTTTTGCTGGAACTTCAGAAGGAATCTCATACTAGACTTTTAAAAACCTTTCAAGGCAGGAACTTGCCACCAGGTTTCACATGCTATACCTATAGATTTTGGTGAACTCCTCTCTACTCAAGTTCCCCAAGACATCCTGAGGTTCCCTGGTTTACTAGAAAGTGACCTTCATTATTCATCTGTAAGGCTGAGAACCCTGTAAGACAGGTACTAGGGTAGTTTTTCAAGAGCGCTTAATAAATATTGGCTCCATAAAGTTAACCTTAGTTTCTTAAGCTGGATTCTATGCACATCAATCTCATGTGTGACATTCCTGTCAAAGCCTTGATCATATAACAAGTGTTTCCAATTATTTATTATTATAAAGAGAATATATTCTTACTGAACTTATGCAAATAACTATATTGCCATAAAAATAAGAATAATCAATAACAGTTTCTAAATTATGAAAGAATCAGATAGAAAGAAAAAAAATAAACATTTCATTTTTTTATGAAAGCACTTTCAGAAAGCATCAGAGTAAAACAAAAGTACTATCTTTTGATGACAGAAAAAAATCTTAAAATGGCCATGGTTAAAATTTTTATAAAGCTCATTTGACAAAAATATTTGGTTGTTTCTGTGAAATACAATATTTTAAAATAATAACCAGATTTATGAGTGATAACACTATATGGACATATCATGTACAACAAGAGTATTGACAAATTTCTTTGAACTTCATACAATTTATGGAACACTTATGTTAATAGTTTACTTATATAAGTATAGCATCTCTTCTTATCTGACAATGCCTTTCATACAATTTAAAATAAAATATCAAATAAATTGGCTTATTTTTAACATTTCTCTTGAAAAGTAAAAGTAATCCTTTGAGATTTTCTACGGACCCTCTAGGAAATCTCCAAGTTCAAGAACAAGAAAATTTAATTTAGGATTTGATTTTAAGAAGGCAATACTGTCAAAAATGTAAAAAAAAAAAAAAAAAAAACAAACAAAAAACTTAGCTCCTTTAAAAG
>NW_007732484.1:11007-21507 GCF_000696425.1 Galeopterus variegatus | reverse complement strand
TTCATTCGTTTTTATAGCTGAGTAGTATTCCATTGTGTAGATGTACCACATTTTCCGTATTTTTTTAAAAGGCATAAATAAATAAATTCAAATCTTAGCCAGCTTGTCTACTAGAGATAAAATATTTTTCTGCAAACCTTTCAAAGTTTTCTTTGTCAGTTTCTCTGTGTCTACGATGCCCATCTCTCTTCTTTATTTAGTTAGAAACCAACTTAGAGTAGACTCTCATGTTCTTAATATTTAATATAAGTTACTATTGTTGCTAGAGTTTGTGCAAACCTCCTAATTCTTAATCATCCTTCTTCTACCTGCCTTTGTTTCTAGCCAGCACTGAGAGTATCTTATGTAAATAGAAATCGTCATGGAACTCTGGCATAAAACCAGCTGGGAGAAAAATGACAATCATGATAAAGAAGAATAGGGGCAGTCATTATGGAGCCCAGAGGGAGGGGGGGAGAGAGAGGAAAAACAACTGTTTGAAAGAAGACCATGCATGGTGTCAAAAATAGGGCAACACTTCTAATTCTGGAAATAGACAACAGGGATCAGATTGTGGAAACAGAAATCAGCAGAACTCTTGAGAGCCAAACAGGAGTCATTCCCAATATATCAGATTGCCCTCTATCAGTCTGGAGAATAAAGGTATATAATTTGGTACTGAGGGACTGGGAGAAGATAGAAAAAATTCAATGCTCTAGTCAAATGCATTGAGTTAAAATGAGAGGCTATCGTTGTACAGAGAGCAAAAAACACTGGAGTGTTGGGGAGAGGTTACTTTTTCTTAAGAAAAGATAAATGTTTTACTTCGCTCTAGTCAAATGCATTGAGTTAAAATGAGAGGCTATCGTTGTACAGAGAGGAAAAAACACTGGAGTGTTGGGGAGAGGTTACTTTTTCTTAAGAAAAGATAAATGTTTTACTTCCTACTCAAATAATGGAGGAATATCATACTTGTCGAACCCGAATGTTTCACTTACAAAGTATTCAAAACAGAGACAAAATGAAGTATTTCACTCATTCTAAGAATCTACTTGGTGAAAAATAACTCTCTACTCAAATGAGCAAAACATTTTAGGGAAGTAACTTCAGAAGACAGGGAATACTGTCATGTTGGACTATCACTGAAATGTCTTTGGCATCATGAGTGAAAAAGTGCTTGCTCTGGACTAAGAGTACCAGGTGAAAATACAACAGCCTGGTACTTTAAGTGTTACCTTGAAGGGAGATCACAGATTTTCAACAGCTTCTAATCTCTAAACTGAAGTCAATGAGAGTTTATTCTGGGCAAAGTTTATCAGGCTAAGCTGAAGGCTGGTTTCCACATCCAAGAGCAATGTGGTCTCCTATTTGATGGGGAGATATTCATAAAATAGAAAGAAAGGTTGGTTCACTGATAAATGTCAGAAATCAGCTACCAAGGGGTTACCAGAATCTTTAGCTCTTTAATCAATTCCCAGAAGCCTCTATTCTTGCAGTTAGGGATAGATAGATACATTAGAAAATAGAGTATTACATGTTTCTCACCCTGCTGTAACTACTTCACTACAATCAACTTTCTAAAAATTGTGACTATGAGGATATTCCTGCCAAATGCTCCCTCTGTTCCTATAGCTAAACTTTCTCCATTCACCTTCTCCTTTCTTACCATAATAACGAGAAGGAAATCTGTAGGATTTCTTAAATCTTTATCTTAGCTTAAAACCAGCCTCTTGGGAAAGTGTTGGTTTCAATGACAATGTTCTTTCTTCTTTGGAGCATGAACTCAGCATACTGGTCTCTCTTCATTTTAGTTACCCCTGTTTACTTTATTATTTGGTCTCTTGTTCATACCAAAACTGCTTCTAGAGTGAAATTCTTTCTGTCTCCCAATATCTTTTTATTTACTACCCTCAAAATAATTACAAGGGTGTGTTCATTTTAGGGCTTTATTGAAGATCATAGTGGTTAAATGACTGGGAAAATTAAACAGCAAATATGAGAAAGTGACAAAGTTTTGAGAATTGTGTAAGACCAATCATTCAGAATCCCTGCACTGTATTTTTATTGCTTTCTGAGATGGTAACTGGGAGCTCTTAGAGTATTATTGTGCCCTAAGCTTTTATTTTTTAGGTCCAAGGCTAACATTCTGCAACTTGCCTTTTTCTATCCCTTACTTTTCCCCTTTTATCCTCTTCCTTGTTATCCATCCATAGCACATTTATTTTCTTATTCTACATATTTTGCAGAAAGTGCTTATCTATTCCCATAACAATCCTATAACTGGATGACTTTCAAAAAGTTCATGGAAAAATTTGTATTATCTTTTAATTCTATTTCTTTATGAACTTTTTGAAGTACCTTTGTGAATCTGTCCTTTGAGCTGCACTGTCCATGTAACTACAAGAAACCTCCATCTCGATATCCTATGGTCATGTCAGGCTAAGCTTTTTCTGGTCTGAGCTTTTCTCCTTCATCCTGCTGTTCCCTATCTTTGAATACCTAAATTGTGCTATGTACAACCAAATCAAGGCCAAAACATGAGTGTCACTCATTTTTGTAATCCATCTTCTCTAAAATTCATTTTATTTATCCTCTCCCCTTCATTTCTACCACCACTGCCTTAGCTCAAGCCTTCATTGTTTCTTGTCTAGATTATAACTGTCTCCATTCTTGTTTCTATGATTCAAGCCTTTCCCCACTCTAATTCATTTTTCCCACACTAAACACATTGACTTTTAATTTGATTTCTTATTGACAACTGTCCAGTATGGGGTAAATCACACTTGAGATTATCACTGAACTGTCAAAAAATTATTCATTAGCTTCTGTTTTCCTTTAAGATGAAATCCAAACTCTTCAGCCTGATTTACAATTGACTAGCTGTTATGTATTGTTTTATCCCTGTCTCTCCTCATGCCCTAACTGTGATCATTAATTTTATATGTCAACTTGACTGGGCCACAGGGTGCCCAGATATTTGGTTAAACATGTCTGCAAAGGTATTTCTAGATAAGATTTACATTTGAATCAGCCGACTAAGTAAAGCAAATTGCCCTCCCCATTTTGAAGGGCCTCATCCAATTCCTTGGAAGCCTGAATAGAACAAAAGGCAGGGTAAGGGAGAAGTTTCTTTCTTTCTTCTACTCTTTTTGAGCTGAATCATCTGCCTTCTTCTGCACTCAGATGAGAACTTATTTCATTGACTTTCCTAGAGCTTGCAGACTGTGAGACTTCTCAGCCTTCATAATTAAATGAGTAAATCTTGCAATAAAAATATATATAAATATAAGTACAAATTGTTTGTACTTAATGTTACAAATATAATATATATCCTATCAGGTCTGTTTCTATGGAAAGCCCTAACATAATGTACTTTACCAAACTTTAAATGTCAGCTAAACTGAACTATTTCCAGTTCCCCCAAAATATCTTATTCTCACACATTATAAGCTTAAACATGCTTTCCTTACTTTTTATAACACCCTTTCAAACATGAACACACACATACACACACACGGGCCTCTTTATTTGGCTAATATTCTACTTAGTGTCCTCATACTCCCATTCTCTTGAAAAGTAAACCTCAATGTGTACATTAATCTTCCTGAGAACTGTCATTTTATTTTAAATTTAGCTCGTTTTTAGACTAAGTACCAGATTGAGAATCAAATAATTTATGCTTTACTCAGCAAATATAATAAAGGTGATGATGATAACAATAGAAACTTCTGTCACTTACTGGCTGCTTACTATATGCAAGGCTTTCTGCTAAGTACTCTTTAAGCATCATTTATTTCAAGCTGCCCAAGTAATTGGAAGAATATTAAACCCATTTTATGGATGTGAAAACTAAAAATTAGAAAGTTTAAATATCTTGCTCAAAATTATGCAGCTGATAAATGGAAAAGGTGAAACTGAAATCTAAATTTAGTGTCATTTTAGTTTTTGCTCTGAACCATTTTATATGCTATCACTTTCCCACATAAAACTGCAGTTACAGCTATTAAGTGGCTTGTCATTTATACGGTAATTCTTGGCCATCCTTCCACATATTCTCTGTTTGAAATTATAATATAAACATGGAAACCTAGTGTCATTTTAGTTTTTGCTCTGAACCATTTTATATGCTATCACTTTCCCACATAAAACTGCAGTTACAGCTATTAAGTGGCTTGTTATTTATATGGTAATTCTTGGCCATCCTTCCACATATTCTCTGTTTGAAATTATAATATAAACATGGAAACAATGAGGAACATAACGAAAAGAAAAATTAGTAATCCAATTTATAGATATATGTTTGGGGTAATTTTGGCAGGTGCATGATGGAATTTTTTTTCCACATAAGCACTGCACAACTACGGCAATGCAATGAAAAAAACTTGATCTAATTCTCTTCGAATTCCATTTCCTATGTGGTTCCCAGTAAGATTCTGTCAATGATAAGCATTTGAGGAAGACTTGGAATAATAAAGAGGGAGGGACAAATTGTTATTTGATGGTGGCAGCTGGAAGTCAATTGCAGATTCTCTTTGTTTACGGTGATTTTCCTAGGTGTTTAGACCAAAACACACATACACACACACACACACACACACACAAAGTACAAAGTGCTTTCCCTGTACTGTTACTCAGCANTTAAATATCTTGCTCAAAATTATGCAGCTGATAAATGGAAAAGGTGAAACTGAAATCTAAATCTAGTGTCATTTTAGTTTTTGCTCTGAACCATTTTATATGCTATCACTTTCCCACATAAAACTGCAGTTACAGCTATTAAGTGGCTTGTTATTTATATGGTAATTCTTGGCCATCCTTCCACATATTCTCTGTTTGAAATTATAATATAAACATGGAAACAATGAGGAACATAACGAAAAGAAAAATTAGTAATCCAATTTATAGATATATGTTTGGGGTAATTTTGGCAGGTGCATGATGGAATTTTTTTTCCACATAAGCACTGCACAACTACGGCAAGGCAATGAAAAAAACTTGATCTAATTCTCTTCGAATTCCATTTCCTATGTGGTTCCCAGTAAGATTCTGTCAATGATAAGCATTTGAGGAAGACTTGGAATAATAAAGAGGGAGGGACAAATTGTTATTTGATGGTGGCAGCTGGAAGTCAATTGCAGATTCTCTTTGTTTACGGTGATTTTCCTAGGTGTTTAGACCAAAACACACATACACACACACACACACACACACACAAAGTACAAAGTGCTTTCCCTGTACTGTTACTCAGCAACAATCACAACAGAAGACGAACCTCTAACTTCTATGACCAAATGTATGGGGATTTCTCCTCACCAGCAAACAAGACAGCAATTCTGCAGGGGACACTAGCTGAGTGTCCCTAATTCAAATTTATTCTGACACTGTCTACCTAGAAATAGCATCAGATCCCACAAGTTGAGTGCTCAGTCCCCAAGACTGCCCCCCATACACACACCTCTGATGCCAGTGGCAAGCTACACAATTTTTTACCTTTGTTTCTAACCAACTGGCTATAAAGCAGGGTTCCTACAAGTTTCCTTTGATTTGATTAATTTGCTGAGCAACTCAACAGAACTCAGGGAAACATTTACATTTAACTATTTATTACAAAGGATATTGCAAAGGATACAGATGAAGAGATGCACAGGGTGAGGTATGGGAGCAGGGACACAGAACTTCCATGCCCTCCCTGGGTGCGCCACCCTCCAGGAACCTCCACTTCTTCACTGTTCAGCTGTCTGGAAGCTCTCTGAATCCTATCCCTCCAGGTTTTATGGAGGCTTCGTTACATAAGTATGACTGGCCACTGGTGATCAACTTAACCTTCTTCAGTCCCTCTCCCCTCCCCAGAGGTTGGGGAGTGAATCTGAAAGTCCCACCTTGGTCTTTCCAGTGACCAGCCACCATCCTGAAGCTCCCTAGGGGCTGCCAGCCAACAGCCAACTCATTAACATACAACAAGGCACATCACTTTGGAGATCCTGAGGATTTCAGGAGCTGTGTGCCAGGAAATGAGGAAGAATACCACGTACATATTTTCACAATATCGCTTATGAATCCTCTACTTTTATGCACTCAGAAGCCAATATTCTCAGTGGTGACTTTTCTGATTGCTGCTTCTGCACCCTTTCAAATATTACACAAACTCTTGTTACCAGAGCCCAGGTCCCACTGCTCTCTGCTCAGAAACGAAAGACTCTTCAGTCTGAAATGTGAACGTGAGGCAGGAAGTTTATTAGCATACATTCAGACATCTGGGGAGACGGACTAGAACTGTCTCTGAGTTTTAGAGCTTTTGGGGGATGGGGGGCTTTTATAAGACAAAAGGAAAAAGGTAGAAGTGTAGTGAAAAATGCAGCAGGGATGGGGTCTGGACTATGTGCAGATCAGCATGTCTTAATCTCCGTCCTTGGACTCAGTCCTGTGAAGCCTGGAGTCAGACTTCTTGGCTCTGGATTTATTTCCTTCCCAGAACATCTGCAGCTTTAAACAAGACTTAGTTTTGCAAGTTACTGAGTTATGACCTTGCTTTATTACCCCTGCAAACTGTAGTGATTGTTCATTGTTCACAGGTTCTTTCCTTGGCCTTAAACTCTAACATGGCTTCCCATACACTAAGCTAACATTTGTGATGCTCTATCACTTCTAATTCTCTGCTTTAAATATTTCTCTCTATTCAAAATACTTAGCTTGGGATCTGTTTTCCTAACTAAAACCTGATTAATGTAATTTTGTTTCAATGACCTATCTATACCTTATTTTTGTATTCAAAGAAAACATTTAATAAAACTATACAAAGAATAGACTGTAATGATTTAAATTATTTTGTTAGCAAAAGGGAAAAAATATCCAGGTATGCAATTCTAAATCAAGGGTTTAGCAACATCTTTTAGATGGGGTCCTCTGATTATCTGTAGGGTCTGAAACACCAGGATAAGAAGTTACATCCCAAGAAAACCTCACCATACTGGTATGTATATTTGGTGCTTTGTAAATCACTGGAGCACTCTGAGGAATAAATGTGATTCCCATCCCCAAATTGCTCTCTCTCTTTCTCTCTCCCTCTCTCTCACTTCCTCTCTCTCTCTTGCTTCCTCTCGCCATGTGATCTGCTTGTACCCGCCGGCTGCCTGCCACTTTCTGCCATGAGTAGAAGCAGCCTGAGGCCCACAGCATATGCAGCTGTCCCAGAATCATAAGCAAATAAACTTCTGTTCTTTATAAATTACCCAGTCTCAGGTATTCTGTTATAGCAACACAAAACAGACTAATACAGTTACCTGTTTCTTCTATTAGGTGATAAGATCATTAAATGTAAGAGCCTTGTATTATTCACTGTTATGTTGCCAGCCCTACCAAGTGTTTGGTATATAGTTCAATATGAAGTATTTGCTAACTTGTACCCAATGAAGTTTCTGAAAGTCAAAAGTACACACAGAGAGTGGCAGAAGGAATTTTACTTAGATTTTACTTAGATTTCTGTTCTGCCTCACAGACTCCTGGGAATCCTGTAATAACCTCAGAATTCTGGAAAACCATCTGGCATAACGTGGAACTTTCCAAAGAAGCCTTAGAGATTTTAAACTTTCCTAAGCTTCCTAACTAGGAGTTTCCCTGGAGTACATTATTTGAAGATATTCAATATGTTACATACATAAAAATGACAAGGAACTTAATAAATCAATTGTCCTAACTCGTTTTGTAGGTACAATGTCTTCTGAGTGGCTGAAGTGCTTTAAGAATCATGAAACAAGGGATTTGCTATTTAATCTTTTATGTTTATCCTTAGCTAAAAATTTTATTGTAAGACTTGGAAAGATATTTTGTCTTTGTTGAATTAAAAGCAGTTAGCTCAATGATTAATTAGTCAAAAGACTGTTTGAGGTACTTAAAACCTAGAGTGCAGTAAGTTTACTGAATTGTTCATGTGTGCAATATAACATGAGAGTTCACTGCTATAGGTAGATACAGGCTATTGGAAAAAATATAAAGGTACTTAAAAATGAAGCCAATTTTATTTCTCTAAAGGTATGAGAACACTTAACATAAAGTAAAGAATTTACAAAGTCTGTTATTATGTCAGTTACTTCACAGTTCTAAAGACATTTTCAAATAAGGAGCCCTAAAGTCTTGTAGAAAATATGATGAGTAAAATTGGACTAGAAATTGAGTCCTGAGTATTAGGTTCCATTTTACTATGTACTACCTTATGATGTCAGGCTGGACACAGTATCTTTGAGGGTGACAAAATCATCCATAAGATAATGATGTTTGATAGCTTCCTGCCCACATTAAAAGCCTGGTGTGAAGGTCAAAGAAAAAACATGTGTGTGAAAACTCTTTAAAAATTAAGAAATGCCATACCAATGTAGAGCACCAAAAAAAGAAACCAAACAAAAAAGAAAACCCAGATTTCCTTGTTTTCTTGGTAAACACAATAAATTTTTAAAAAAATGAGTTTTATCAACTTTTAGGTAGTCTTTATAGAAGGTTATACTTATTTCAACTTAAATATTAAAAAAAAAAAAGAGTTTTATCAACTTTTAGGTAGTCTTTATAGAAGGTTATACTTATTTCAACTTAAATATTATTTGCAAAGTCTCCTTTTGGAAGTGTCTCACTTTTTTTAACGTTTGCAATATGAAGGTATATTTAATTTGGGGGCAGTTAGAATATAACTTGGTCAACAATACAAGTTATCAGCGAAGTGATGAATTTTTTAGTAGGGAAAAAGGAAAGTATGTGTAAAATAGTAATTTTTATGAGGGTGTCTTCAAAGACTGGTCCAAAGGAGAGATCAAAAATTATTTGAGGGTTCCAGTCAAGATGGCAGAATAGACAGTGCCTAGCGTCACTCTCTCCCATGAATCAACAAATTTGCAACTATAAAAATGTAACATCAGCCAATCTGGGGCTGCTGGAGCTTAGGGGAAGAGGTGGAGAGACCTACAGAGTTCATGAAGGCAGGTGAAATCATGACGAGAGTAAGAAAAAACTGCTCTGAGTGTTTTGGGCCATGGCCACTTTAATGCTGGAGCTGCTGAGTACAGGGAGCAGGAGTCAGCAGAAGCTGCAGCTGTGCCCTTCAGATGGAGTTACTTGGAGGCGGCAGGGGAGAAGAAGACCTTGGTGGCCCCCAGGACAGCAAGACCACTAATAGGATTCCTGTGGAAACACGCAGGAGTGAGGAATCACAACAGCTGAAAAAGGGGAGCCATGCAGAAGCTGGTGAGTCAATGCAAGGGACTGGCACAGGGCCCGTCCCATGGGAAGTGTTTGGAGCATGGGCAATAAGGGAGATGGGCCCACCTGGAGAACACTGGGACACAGCAAGGACAGCTGATCTGCCCTCCAATCAGTGCAGGAACACTCAGAGGATACTGGGCAGGAATGCAGAATTGCATGGGGTGCAGTTTGATGAAAAAACTCAGGCCCAGATCAGAGTTTCTACAAAACCCAGGTGCACTGAGTCTCTGGAGAGCCCGTAGTACCTATAAGGTCAGCCATTAAACCCTGAACTGCACAAAAAGCCTTCCCTAGGGAAACAACAGCAAAGCAGCAATTTAGCTCAACAACACAGCTCAAGTACTGGTTCCTACAGGAAGTTACCCCGTTTTAGAAGTAAGCAAAGGACAAAAAATTAGTTCCAGCCCAGGCACACCACCAGTGCTTTGGGGCCTACAAGAGAATATGAGGCATAGAGCTGGGGAAAGGACCCCTACCCACAACCACTCACACCACCAGCACCTCGGGGCCCACCCAGGAACTCAAGGTCTGGAGCCAGGGACCAGACCCCACTCCCACATCAAGGCACACCAGCAGTGCCTCAGGGCCTGCATGGGTACCCAAGGCATGCAGCCAGGCACTGGACACCCTATCCACATCTAGGCACACCATGCCAGCACCACATATCCCACCTGGGGAACTGAGGCAGGGAGAAGGGGACCAGACCCCCATGCACAACCAGGCATACCACACCAGCACCTTGGGGCCCACCCAAGGACCCGAGGCATGGAGCCAGGGAGCAGGCATTCCCCACAACCAGGCACACCGCCAGCAACAAGGAGCATGCCAAAGACATCTCCTCCATGTGGGTGGCCCACCACAGCCACCACAATAACCATGGCTGCCATGAAAGCAGCTAGACACCACAACCACCACAAACAGGGTCCACCAGCCACTGGAGTGCATTGATACAAGGAGAGTGACGAGCAGAGACAAAGAAAAGAAGAGGATGTTTCTCTCCACAAAGCCCTTGCACAGTGACAGAAGAAGCATCTGCTCTATGATAATATTGGGGACCTGATCACACCTCTTAGCAACAAATCAACAGAGTAACCATAATTCTTTCAGAAAAAGAGAAGAAATCTAGGGTAATTAGAGCGGGGGGTGGGGGGTGGGGATGGGGAAGGATTGGACAAGGCGCATAAAGAACAATTATGATTTGTAAAAATATATGTTAGTAATATTGATTTGATCAATATATCTCAATGTTGAACCCCCAAAATATGTATAATCAAT
>NW_007732484.1:4893-10503 GCF_000696425.1 Galeopterus variegatus | reverse complement strand
TTGATTTGATCAATATATCTCAATGTTGAACCCCCAAAATATGTATAATCAATTTTGATTCGATAAAAATTTTAAAAAATAATAAAAATAAAAAAATAAAAACAATTATTTGAGTAATGGAAGCATCTTTGGATATCTAATCATTAATTCAAGATGAAAATTTAGGCACCTGGCAGTCATCTAAGTATGTAAATTCTAAAATATTTGCTTTAGGGAGAAAAGCATATTATTTGTGCATTATTAATCACATAAAATCTTTCTTATTTAGAAAAATAAAACTCTCAAAATGAGAAAAATAAATGCTGGAAAAATTTCACACAGATGGGTATCTTCTTAAATTAAACATACTTTATATATCAAAAACAAGGACTATGATAGAAAGACATGTGGTGATTATTTATATTACACAAATACCCTTTCACAAGTAGGTCTCTTTAGAGTTTGAGATGTTCAGTGTATTTAAATATCAATCAAATTAACAGTACGACAAAAAATAGATATAAACAATACTACAGTGGTGAGCCAGTAACTCAACCTCTGTCATTTATCTTAAAACTATGTGAACAAACATATATAGAGAGAAATTTTTAAAAAGCGAAATACAATTACACAAAAATAGAAAAAAATGATTAAGTAAATTAAACATTCCACATGTTGGAATACTCGTTGTCATTAGAAAGAACTAGCACTAAGATTGATATTTTTCCTAACTATAGAAGAAACATATATGACATGTTTTGGGAACCTAGAAGAGGGAAACACTCCCTCTGCCTGAAGAAACTAGACAAGCTTTATAAATGTGGTTATATTTAAACTCATCCTGAAATATGAATTTGCCACGCAAAGAAAAGAGCAAGGGAATTGCAGACACGGTGGAAAAAATGCGCATGTGTAAAGTTATGGCAGTAAGAGGAAGCATAATTGTATGTGGAATGGTGAGCATTTGTTTCAACTGGAGAACAGGGTATATGGAAAGTACAGGAGGATGAATAAAAATTAGGCTTTGCTGTGGAGTGAATTGTGTCCCCCACGGTCCATGTATTGGAAATTTAACCCCCACTATGACAGTTTTGAGAAGGTGGGAAATCCTATTTCAGTGACTGAAAAGTAGGGCCGGTACAGGAGGATGAATAAAAATTAGGCTTTGCTGTGGAGTGAATTGTGTCCCCCACGGTCCATGTATTGGAAATTTAACCCCCCACTATGACAGTTTTGAGAAGGTGGGAAATCCTATTTCAGTGACTGAAAAGTAGGGCCTTGAAGAGGTGATTAGATTGTGAGAACCATGCCATAGTAAATGAACTAATAAGTTGATGGTTTAATGGTGGCCATGGGCATGGTTCTGAGGGCTTTAAAAGGAAGAGGAGTTAGGACTTAGCTCTCTCTCTGCTCCGCCTTCCTTGCAATGTGATATTCTGCATCGCTGAACTCACTACCAAAAAATCCCTAATCATAAGTGTTCCCTGGATTTTGGACTTCCCAGCCTCCAAACTGTAAGCAATAAATCACTTTGTTACATCGTTTTATGTGAAGGAGAAGCAGGATAAATGTTAGAGGCATCTCTAACCTGTAGTCATTAGCATTCCAAATCAAATTTAGCAATTATAGTTTTTATACCTGATTGAAAAATTTACTTTAAGTGTTTAATTAAATGGTAGTAAATTCAATTAGCTAGTATAATCTCACAGTTCTTCTGAGTACAACCTCCTTCTTAGGAAGAAAGTGTAGTAATCATTAGCTGAAGGAAATGGCATTTGGGCCTATCCCATGATACTCTTGTTAGATTTATCAATTATTTAGCACTACAGTCCAGTAATTTAATCTTCAATACCACTTCATGTCTTTATGTTTATCAGCCAAGTAATTTCCATGCAGTTGGTTAAGTCCTTACTGTAAAATCTCATTTTCTTTCTACAATATTTTATCCCTTATTTTTTCTCTTTGTTAACATGAAAACCTAAAAGCAACCCTTACTGAAAAGGAACTACACGTTAATTATTCAACCTTAGGAATGATTTAATTTTCTTACTTTTTCTTTCTTGATTCTCTTCTCCCAGAAATACATCTATGAATTCTATATAAAGTATCTTTCACTATTCTAATAACCATGTAGAAAGAAATAATTAGAGAACTTCATCATTCATTACCTAGGGAACATGGGGTTTAGACTGGGTAGCAAGTTCTGCTCCCTTCTTTGAGCCTTCAGGTAACCTGCTGTGGCCCTAGATGAAGGATATGGTAGTGGTGTCTGGAAGCCACAGGCTTAAAGCCACATCCTGTTATGGGAGTAATAACGGCCCTGTGGAGTAGTCTGGTCCTTTGGACAAGTGAGATGATTTGTCTGTTTTACTTGAATTCCTACTGGATGCTGCCTTCTGATGTTTGTGGAATACGTTTGTTTTCTGATACAACTTTTAGTCTAAATAAAACATCTTGCTACAATTTTTCCAATGATGAAAAACTGGAGAATATATTTATCTTTGTGCAATGAACAGAATTCTACTGAATGGACACTGAGACACTACATAAAAATGTTAACGAAAGATTCAGGTAGGCAAAAGGGAGATGGTTCACTCTGAAAGGCAAGTAATGGTATTGTACAGAAACTGTGTGCCGCTTGTGTGTTCATTTGTCTTCATAATTTTTCTATAAAAGTATCCAGTTTCATACTCTCCATAGCCCCTAATAACACCCTCTCAAAAGACTATGTATGTGTAGTAACTAGGATGATCATGACACAATTGGCATTTTAGAATTTAGAATTAAATTCCTGCATAGGTGGCATAGGTGCCTATTACTCAAGTGTGTGGGATAACATGTTAAAATCCCACACACTTTATTCTCAATGAAATTGTAAAATATTTAAATCTATAGTTATGAATTGAGACCTTTGGTGATCATCACCTTTTATATGATTCAAAGATTAAATAACAAAATTCAGTGGACCAGCATGTGCATAGCAGTGTGTGTTTATGCCAATAGTTGTTTAAACATTCAAAACTGTTCAAGGGAAATAATCCAGAGACACATGTAAGCTAAATATACTCCTAACTTGAAATATGTTGAGTGTCTTTTAATGTAAATGCCAGCTGTTCCTTATGATAAAGGAAAAATCAAAGAGGATGCCTGTGGAAATCAGTCAGGGCGAGGGGAGCCCTTTTCAAGGTCCCCTCAGACATGATGAGACCCACCTATTACAAGCTGCTGGGTTTACCAGCTAATGATTCTATGTGCTAGTAAAGATCAGGAAAGCTGAGCAAAATTTACCTACTGAACATCCTTTCATGTGCTTCCTCAGCATGATCTGAGTACATTTTAAACTAAGAAAACCCAATAATAACAGTGTATGTAATCAGGTGCCCAGCCCATCCTACCATTTGGATTCTGTCAGTCACAGCATTCTCCTAAGAGTCTTAAGTGTGGCATCCAAAGAATATTAAATGCATTCTAATGGTAGAAAAACAAGCTAGGCTGAATAGCAAACTGAGATTAATGCTTAGGTAAAACATCCATAAATTACCCTTGGCAATGTGTAAATGTGGTTAATCCTTTATTTTAATCTAATTAGACTCATGGGTATCTGCATTTCCCTACAGTTGCCAGGAATTTAGGTAAAACATCCATAAATTACCCTTGGCAATGTGTAAATGTGGCTAATCCTTTATTTTAATCTAATTAGACTCATGGGTATCTGCATTTCCCTACAGTTGCCAGGAAAAGAGACTGGTGATGGTATCTTGGCTGTAATCCAGAGGTAGTTCAGTCAGGGCATTTGGTAGATTAAATCTAAAACTATTCTCCCATCTTCACACCAACTCATTTATCTCCTTTAGTTTCTGTGATGATAAAAAGCTGTTCATTATATACTCACTGGACTCACATGAATGCTTATGGGGGTCATATTGACATCAAACTGTGACCCAGCACCATGACTACAGGCAAGAGATGCCCCTAACTTTTATCCTGCTTCTGCTTCACATGAAATGATGTAACAAAGTGCTTTAGTCATTCCTTTCTAAGGTGACATTCTGAAACTCAGCATTACTACATCTAAAAGTATATTGTGATACTAAAATTGTTAGAACGACTACAACTTTAACTTGGAAACAAACATTAATATTTATAAGTATTATATCCTCAAGGGATTCTTGACTGTACTCACACACAAAAACACAGAATAAAGATTGCAGGCGTTTTTGTTTTGGCATGTGTTATCACTAGAACTTGTGTTCTCTAAGGGTATGTTAGTGAAATATCAGAAATAACAATTCAGTGCTCTCAAAGTGAAAGTCATTTTTGTCAGCTGTATAGAAATACTTCAGTAGCATGAACATGACAATCACTCTATCTATGCATCTATCTATCATACACCACCTTAAAACCCTTCTTCAAAAAAAAAAAAATAGAAAAGTGAAAATTTAAACAAGTGCATGGATATCTTAAAGAGAACTAGGTGACAAAATAATCCCTACAAATCCAGAATATGAGTGAACACGATCAATACTGCTCAAAGATATTGAGCATTAATAGCATTAATAACAATGAGATCAGAAAGAGAAAAAGACATCCTGTGAAATTCCCAACAATCACTCCAAAAGGACAAGATCGTATATTAAGTGGGAATCCAAGAACAACCAGGAATATTTGGAAAAAGTCCTTGTGAATTCCAAGGTTGGGTAAATGAAAAAGAATGAGGAATATCACTAAGGAAAGTGTGGGGAATTAAAATATTGCTGAAATAGTTTAACTTTTAAAGATGCTAGTGTTATCAAACCCACATCCCCTTTGAAAAGATAAAATTCACCCTAAAACAAATGATATCCCAAGATATAACGAACACACATATGTAAAATGTTACCATTAAAAATAAATTACCATTTACAATAGCCACCAAAAAGTAAAATACTTAGGAATTGAGCTAACCAAGGATGTGAAAAAGCTCTATAATGAGAACTACAAACCACTTCTGAGAGAAATTAGAGAGGATACAAGAAGATGGAAAGACATCCCATGCTCTTGGATTGGAAGAATCAACATAGTGAAAATGGTCATACTACCCAAAGTGATATACAAATTCAATGCAATCCCCATCAAAATTCCAATGACATCTCTCTCAGAAATGGAAAGAACTCTCCAGACATTTGTATGGAATAACAAAAGACCTCGCATAGCCAATGGTGATTACCTGGGCCTGGAGAGGGAGGTGTTGAGAAGATGCCGGTCAAAGGATACAAAGTTTCAGTAAGACAGGAGAAATAAGTTCAGGAGACCTATTGTACAATGTGATGACACTTGTTAATGATAATGTATTATATTCTTGAAAATTGCTAAAAGAGTAGACTTAAGTGTTCTCACCACAAAAAAAAAGATATGCAAAGTAATGTATATGTTAATTAGCTTGATTGAGCCATTCCACATGTATACATATTTCTTTCTTTTTTTTTTTTTTGTCTTTTTGTCTTTTTCCGTGTCCGGCAATGGATCGCAACCCTCAGTGTTGCCCCCGTACCGGACCGGGGACCGGCAACGGGATTGCAACCCTCGGCATCGCTCCCGCGCCTCGCTCAGCCAGTGAGCAGGAACCGGTCTGTATGTGGGATCCGAACCCTC
>NW_007732484.1:0-3948 GCF_000696425.1 Galeopterus variegatus | reverse complement strand
GGGGGGGGGAGCGGGTGTGGGTGTGGGACCCGACCCCCCGGCGGGGGGCGCCGCCGCGCTTCCCAAGCGGCGCACTATCCAGTGCGCCACCGGGCCGGCCCCACATGTATACATATTTCAAAACACATTGTATATAATTTTTATTTGTCAGTTAAAAAAATAAATGTTGAAAAAGAAAAAAGATAAAAACAATAATGAAAAAGTTAGAATGAATTGAAAAACTTAAGACTATATAAAATGAAAGATATTTTAAAAATCAAAAAAAAAAAAAAAAGAAAAACAGCCCACGATGGAATTTGCACAAGTTCTACGGCAGTTCGACTCCTCTAAGTGCTGTGTTTTGTTGTTAGAGTACTTTCTGAGACATACCTCCTCTTTCTTGACATCCACTTTTCAAACTGGCTCTTTCCCTGTGATGCACAGCATTCCTCTTCTGCTCTATTTGAATTTTGCTTGCAGCATTTACTTCGAGGATAGGAAAATAGAAAAAAATAATTAAAAGCTTAATATTTAAAACAGAAACTTGTTGGGCCGACCCCGTGGCTCACTTGGGAAAGTGCGGCACTGGGAGCGCAGTGGCGCTGCTGCCACGGGTTTGGATCCTCTATGGGGATGGCCGGTGCACTCACTGACTGAGCGTGGTGCGGGCGACACCAAGCCAAGGGTTCCGACCCCCTTACTGGTCACAAAAAAAAAAAAAAAAAAAAAAAAAAAAAAGCAGAAACTTGTTAGAAGATATAATGTACCTTGAGTTGATGCTGATTTTATGAAAAAGAAGCATTTTTAAATAACCAGAGAACTTAGGTATTAGATGTGATTAATCAGTTTTGTTAATAATTTCGATGTGATAAGGCACAATGGATTTGTAAACTGTCCTTTATGAGATGTAGACTGAAGAATTTAAGGATTTGTGCTTTGAAATATCCCAGCAAAAGCAAAACAGCAGAAGGGATAGATAAAATATATAAAGAATAACGTTGATAGCTTTTAAAGATGGGTGATGGTCCTTGAGCTATTTACTTCAGTATGCTTGGAAATTTTTATAACTAAAAAATTTTTAAAAAGCAAAAGATATTGCACATGAGTGTGTAGCAACACACTATTAAACAGTTCATGGCTGCATTTAAATAATTATTTTGGGGAAGTATTTCTAGGTGGCTGAGTCCCTGTTTCCAGTGCTTCTGAGAATTTCCCTGCAATCAAGCACTTTTCATGTGTTAAATAGCTTTTTTCCTTTAAATGTAAATAGAAAATTATATTATTTTCTAGTCACGGATAATCACAGTTAATATATAATTTAGCCTATGGGAAAATGTTTTTAAAAGCTTCCTTAGGTAGATGCAGTAACCAGAGCCAAGACATTCAAGAAAGAGAAAGCTCCTCTGCATTAAAGAATTGGTAAGTTGAGAGCTTGCGGGAGGAACCTGTAAAAAGGGAGTGAGGGGAAAAGGGCAGACCAACAGTGGGAAGTCTGTCGTGCATGTATCCAGAAGGAGTCCTTCCAACACCACTTGTTCCTTACCTAGCAAAGTTTCAGAGACTCACTGATCCTAGGTGGGGCAGCATGCCTTGGGAAAGCCAGTGAAGAGACTGAATTCTTGGTCAAGCTTTACGGAGGAATGTGAAATGGCAAGCAAGCAGGAAGTCCTCCGACTGTCCTTTGTGTTACAAAACATTTTGTGTAACTTTTAAGAGACGTAAGACATAAGAAAAGCCATTCTCTATGTGCTACCCTTGAAAACTGAGTACCATTCCAGGGCAGAGATAAGAATTTGCACTTCTCATCTATGTCCATTTTTCTAATAATTTCTAGGCTCAATTAGAGTGTCAAATGAGGGAAGAGACCAGAAATTCTCTCTCGTTTCTTCTCTGATGACAGACTCTGAGGTTCTTCTGTTGGTCTGAATAGTGCTGGCTGATCTTTGCTGACATCTTTTACATCAAAGGCACAAAATGCAGGGGAAAGAGAGTCCCAGGAACCCCTTTCTCTTTTAACTTGGGTAACAACGATTAACCCCTATGGTGGTGACCATTATAGTATCTCTTCCCTTCTCTTTATCACTCTTTCTTATTGCTCAGAGAGACACCTTTGAATCTCAGTTTTCCAATGTCTTTATTTAGCACATTTTTGTATTAAAGTTCTATGTTTAGTACAAAAATAATGAAAAGTGGTTTGTACAGGAGTAAAGAAAAAGAACAAAAATATAGAAAAAATTAAACATAGAGGTCTAGTAAAAGTGACTCATGAAATGAATATTACAAAATAAATTCTCAATTGATGACAAGTAACATGTCTCTATTAAGAAGTTTTAGTAAATCTGCATATATTATACCCCTTCAGAACATAACTGAAAACAAGGAATTTAAAAAACAAACTCTTAGTCACAATTTCACAAAGTTAGCAATTTTTTGGCATTACATCTTTTACATTTTAATCTCAGGAAAATCCTCAAACCCTCAAGTCTAGGTGTATTGCCCTTACTTAAAAAAAAAAAAATAAAGAGCAAAATAGAAAGTCAGGGACTGGGGGTGAAAGTGGGGAGAAACGTTACCTCCTTAAATATGCCTATGGGAAAATAGACAACTGAAAACTAACAGCAGAAACATTCAGACAAAAACTCAAGCAGACCATTGAGGGTAGGGGCAAAAAATCCTTGCACTTCCCATGTGATTCTAAAGACATTGTTGAACTGCTGCCTGCTGACCTTCATGATAATAACACAGAGCTAGCAAGGAAAAGATAGAGTAAATATTAAATTTATCTTTAGTACATTTTCTTGCAAGTGTTCAAATTAAAGATTTGGGTTGTGGGGATACAAAGAAATAAAAATTCATTATCTGGGAATTCAGTTATATGAAATACCAAACTTCCCAAGAACACTGTCTGGTGATAAAAAAAGAGGGGTAAATATAAAATGTTTCTCCCTTCACACATATACTTTGAACTCTGACTGATGAATGACAATGAGAAAACACCTAATGTCACCATCTTCAGTTTTCCTATCTGTCTATCAGGGGTATAATACTTGTCCTTCTCTCTACACAGAGATTTTCATTAAGCTACACAATTTGAAATACTTTTCTAATTTTTTTTTAACATTTATCCTTTTTTTAAATTCCTTTCTTATTTTAAACATATTTCAGAATAGTTGAGACTTTTTTATTCTTATAAAAATTCCCTTACTTGACAGAATTTTCCTTGATGATATGTTTATATTTGCCTGCAAAATATAAAATAATATCTATTTTTAAAAGATAATAGTATTATTTTAAGCACATACAACTACATGGAAACCATGATGCCAAACTATGAAATGAAATACACAAAACAGACAAAACAAATCCTTATTTTTAAAGCCTTTTCCCTGGGAAAAGGCAAACTGCTTTAAATTCCCATCCTGAGTCGACAAAATCTCCACTTTCACGCTTAACAGTGGCCACCAAGTGTTCTATCAGCATGGACGGACAAAGTACGTCTGCAACATATGATAACCTGCCATAAATAAACGTAAGGCAATGTTTTATGTTTTTCATCTTGGCAGGTTGTTTTTACAACTCTGAAAGCAAAAAGATATGGACTTCTGCAGATAAATGCTGTTTGGGGCTGAATAGCTACATTCGTTCATCAGACTTTTGATGCTAGCAAACCACAGTGGAAAATTCGGAGGAGTATTATCAATTCACAGCAACTGTGGATGAGTGGATAGGGATTAGAGAGCATTCATTTTAGTCTGCTGTTATCTTTCCCTTGTCAGAGCAGAACTCCGTAATGCTCGACTGCCTTTCAGTGTTAAATTTGATGGTAAAACCTGGTGATGATGACTACTTTAAGAGGATATAAATAAGATCTAACATTTGTACAGCAGAATATGCTTTTCAAAGCACTTGCACATTCATTCTCCAACTTCACCCTCACAACAATTTTATGAGATAGGTAATAATCATTTT